>NC_134265.1:214492437-214709937 GCF_031893055.1 Leptodactylus fuscus
TTGCCCTCCGCGTATACATTGAAAAATCTCCACACCATCAAGGTACGTGGCCTCGATGGGGGAGTTTCTCTCGGGTGGCTAGAAGAGAGAACATCTTGGGCCTTGCTGCCTCTGGCCTGGCTTCTGTGAAGCAGCTGTCCTGTGCCTCTGGACATGCCTCTTCCTCCAGCAACCTTTTTTGCTGCTGCGCTTGCCACCACATCTACACTGCTTTCCCCCCTAGACATCACCCCTGTCCATGCCTCTGCCTCTAGTCACCTTTTTCCTGCTTAGCTTGCATTCCACATCTACACTAAATTCCCCCTAGACATCACCCCTGTCCATGCTTCTGCCTCTAGCCACCTTTTTTCCTGCTTAGCTTGCCTCCACATCTACACTGCTTTGCCCCCTACACATCACCCCTATCCATGCCTCTAGCCACCTTTTTCCTGCTTAGCTTGCCTCCACATCTACACTGCTTTCCCCGATAGACATCACCCCTTTCCATGTTGGGTCGGTGGCCTTGTCGTCCACGAACTCCTCTTCCAATTGCTCACTCTCCTCTTACTGCAAACCGCACATAACCACAGCTTCCCTGATGGAAACTGTCTCATCATCATCACGGAGACCCAGAAACGCCGGTTGCGGGTCCACAACCACAAATTTGGCAGGAAATGGCAGATGCTCCAGTAGTTGGGCATCAGGACACACAGTCGTCTGGTAGCTCCTGGGATTCGGGAAGTGGTTCAACAGAGGGAGAGAAAGTAAAAGGACCCGAAAAGAGATCCTGGGAGGAGGCAAGGGTAGGATGACTCTGTTGGGAAGTTTGGGTATGAACACAACTGCAAGTAGTGACTGACTGGCTGGTGGAAAAGCAGCTGGAAGCATTATCCGCTAGCCATTGTAACACCTGTTCCTGGTGCTCAGTCCTGGTCTGCGTTGTACCCTGCACCCTGCTTAACGCAGCTGTCAAATCAGGAATTGTGATGAGCGCATGCTAATGTTTCTTTTGGTTTAAAGTTATGTTTCTGTCCATATTAATGTAGAGGAAAGAAGGTTTCCAATTATTTATCCACTTTCATAGAGGTTCTAGCGAGTTTGTAAAGTGTCCAGTGGAAAGGATGGGATAGGATTTCACATAAGTCTGCCATCCATGGGCACTCATGGTTGAGAAACTGAGGGAGCTGACTTTGATGAACCCTTGGGTTTTGGAACTCCATCAAAGGTCTCTGCTGCTCACATACCCTGCTCAACATTGGTTATATAGTGTTTCAGCGTGTGGTGACCTCACACAACAGCCAGTGCTTCAGGCAGATGTAGTTGTTGCTGGAGTGTATTGAGGCTAGCAGCGGCTACTGTAGACTTTTCAACCAGTAGCCCAAGAACATTGGGGTACGTTTTTAAAGACCGTTGCACCAATAATTTGAAAACGTGGGCCAGGCATGGACCGTGTTGGAAACAGGCAAGCTCCAGAGCCGCTACAAGGTTCCGGCCATTATCACACATGAAAACATGCCTCGGCCCAGGTGCAGCAGCGGAACCCACATTGCCGTTTTATCCAGGATGGCATTCCTCACCTCGGAGGCAGTGTGCTGTCTGTCCACCAAGCTGATGAGCTTCAGTACGGCCTGCTGTCTCCCCATGCCAGTGTTGCAGCGTTTCCAGCTCATAGCTGGGGTCGATTTAATGGCGGTGGACGAGGAGGGTGGTGTTTCAGCACTCCTGCCAGGAATATTGGGTGGGGAGACAAGGCAGGCCGCCACAGTTTGCGACCTGATCCCAACCTCAACTACATTCAGCCAGTGTGCCGTGATTGAGATGTTTCATCCCTGGCCACATGCACTTGTCCATGCCTTGGTGGTCTAGCGGAACTTTGTGTAAAGCACGGAACTTAGGGCCCGCCTGATGTCACGGGACACGTACTGGTGCAAGGCCTGGACGGCACACTGGGAGAAGTAGAGACAGCATAGCGAGGTGCCGCAGTTGCCAGCAGGTCACAGAAGTCCTGAGTCTCCACAAGCCAGGACGGCAACATCTCCTGGGCCAGCAGTTTTAAGATGAGGCCGTTAAAGGCTTGGGCATGTGGGTGGGTTGCGCTGTACTTCTGCCGGCGATGAAAGGCCTTAGAGATGGGGAGTTGCTGGGAAGAGGCGCATGATGGTGCAGGCAAAAGGAGCACTGGCAGGAAAAGGGGAGGATGAGGGTGAACTCCCCAAAGTGTCAGAGGCAGATGTGGAGGTGACCTGGCGTCATTTAGTTATCTAGAGAGGTAAGTGCTATGACAATTTTTTTGCCAGCGCCCTGCATAACCTCCCACTCCCCCCGTGGCACCTCTCTAGATAACTAAAGGCCTCTGATGATCTATGTTGGCATGTTAGGGCTAGCATTGTGAAACGCGTCAGGTGAATTTTTTAGGCTCTTGGGGCTTATATTGGAGGTGGTAATAGTTCTGACAGCTTACAACATATGCAACAGTTTACTTCTAGAGATGAGCGAACAGTGTTCTATCGAACACATGTTCGATCGGATATCAGGGTGTTCGCCATGTTCGAATCGAATCGAACACCGCGTGGTAAAGTGCGCCAAAATTCGATTCCCCTCCCACCTTCCCTGGACAGGAACTACGACACCGGGGGCATTGAAAAAAATTGGAAAAAGTTATTGGCTGCCGAAATCAGGTGACCTCCATTTTAGACGAATAGTGGATTTCAAATCCGGGTCATATGAGAATGTGAACTTTGTGACTATGAGACAGGGATAGCTGTACAGGCAGGGATAGCTAGGGATAACCTTTATTTAGGGGGGAATGTTATTAAAAATAACTTTTTGGGGCTCTATCGGGTGTGTAATTGTGATTTTTGTGAGATAAACTTTTTCCCATAGGGATGCATTGGCCAGCGCTGATTGGCCAGAGTACGGAACTCGACCAATCAGCGCTGGCTCTGCTGGAGGAGGCGGAGTCTAAGATCGCTCCACACCAGTCTCCATTCAGGTCCGACCTTAGACTCCGCCTCCTCCAGCAGAGCCAGCGCTGATTGGCCGAATTCCGTACTCTGGCCAATCAGCACTGGCTAATGCATTGTATTGGCGTGATGAAGCAGTGCTGAATGTAAGTGCTTAGCACACACATTCAGCTCTACTTCATCGGGCTAATAGAATGCATTGGCCAATCAGCGCTGGCCAATGCATTCTATTAGCTTGATGAAGCAGAGTGTGCACAAGGGTTCAAGCGCACCCTCGGCTCTGATGTAGCAGAGCCGAGGCTGCACAAGGGTTCAAGCGCACCCTCGGCTCTGATGTAGCAGAGCCGAGGGTGCACTTGAACCCTTGTGCACCCTCGGCTCTGCTACATCAGAGCCGAGGGTGCGCTTGAACCCTTGTGCAGCCTCGGCTCTGCTACATCAGAGCCGAGGGTGCGCTTGAACCCTTGTGCACCCTCGGCTCTGCTACATCAGAGCCGAGGGTGCGCTTGAACCCTTGTGCACACTCTGCTTCATCAAGCTAATAGAATGCATTGGCCAGCGCTGATTGGCCAATGCATTCTATTAGCCCGATGAAGTAGAGCTGAATGTGTGTGCTAAGCACACACATTCAGCACTGCTTCATCACGCCAATACAATGCATTAGCCAGTGCTGATTGGCCAGAGTACGGAATTCGGCCAATCAGCGCTGGCTCTGCTGGAGGAGGCGGAGTCTAAGGTCGGACCTGAATGGAGACTGGTGTGGAGCGATCTTAGACTCCGCCTCCTCCAGCAGAGCCAGCGCTGATTGGTCAAGTTCCGTACTCTGGCCAATCAGCGCTGGCCAATGCATTCTATTAGCCCGTTGAAGTAGAGCTGAATGTGTGTGCTTAGCACACACATTCAGCTCTACTTCATCGGGCTAATAGAATGCATTGGCCAATCAGCGCTGGCCAATGCATTCTATTAGCGTGAACTGAGTTTGCACAGGGGTTCTAGTGCACCCTCGGCTCTGCTACATCAGATTGCTACATCTGATGTAGCAGTGCCGAGTGTGCATCAGATGTGTAGTTGAGCAAAACTGACTCAGCACTGCTAAGTCTCTGCATTCGCATAGGAATGCATTGGCCAGCCTTCGGCCAATCAGCGCTGGCTCTGCCGGAGGAGGCGGAGTCTAAGGTCGGACCTGAATGGAGACTGGTGTGGAGCGATCTTAGACTCCGCCTCCTCCAGCAGAGCCAGCGCTGATTGGTCGAGTTCCGTACTCTGGCCAATCAGCACTGGCCAATGCATTTCTATGGGGAAAAGTTAGCTTGCGAAAATCGCAAACTGACAGGGATTTCCATGAAATAAAGTGACTTTTATGCCCCCAGACATGCTTCCCCTGCTGTCCCAGTGTCATTCCAGGGTGTTGGTATCATTTCCTGGGGTGTCATAGTGGACTTGGTGACCCTCCAGACACGAATTTGGGTTTCCCCCTTAACGAGTTTATGTTCCCCATAGACTATAATGGGGTTCGAAACCCATTCGAACACTCGAACAGTGAGCGGCTGTTCGAATCGAATTTCGAACCTCGAACATTTTAGTGTTCGCTCATCTCTATTTACTTCCCTTTCAGCTAATGGTTCAGACCCTTTTAGGATAGGTCTGATGGGGATTGGAGAGAGAAGACTGATACCTGATAATAGACATAGGCAGTATATTACCCTTCCCCAGTGTATATGACTTGTGGCTTGTATAGGGTTAAGTAGGAGTCGACTGCTATATAGAAAATTGCATCGGCAGGGAAAGCAGCTCTATAATACCCCTGTGGCCAAATAATATTACCCTTTGTTGGTACTATAGGGAGTACACATATTTTGTTACCCCTTAGGGTGTGTGTTTGGTGCGTCTGTTTCTATAAGATTTTAAATGAATTAATAAAGTTTAGAGGTTTTAATTTTTCTTAAAACGTCCTTTGATAGTTCACCTACCTATCTATTATTTTGTTTAAGTTTATTTGGAGTGAAAAAAAGGTGCTTATGGCCCTCTTTATGATGAGGAAGTTTAGGATTTCTAGATCTTAGAAAATACAGAGTTGCATGTCTTAATAGGTATTTCCTATAAGGAAAACATTTGCTTTTGTACCATGTTAACCAGTGGGTAGGAAATATAAAAAAACAAAAAACTTGAGAGTCTTCAGTAGTTGATACCTTTTTTAAAGGCTAACTAATAATGTTGACAGATTACAAGCTTTCGAAGCTCTCGGCTTCTTCCTCAGGTAAATTTAAAAACTGAAGGATGCATATTTATGTACAAAAGGACATAAATAAGGTGGTCATAGAATTTTTGGAGGGAGGGTGGAAGAAGGTTATTGGTACATACAAGTAAACAGTTCATCAGTTCGCAATGTTCTTATCAGTTCAAAGAGTCGTCTTTTATGGCTGTTTCATAAACCCATGTGACATATTCATCCCTTTTTCGAGTGTGTCAAACAAGGTCATCAGCTTGTACATGTAAATCCTTCTCTTTTTCCTGGATTTAAAATTCCCTCTCAAAACCAAAATTTTCATGTCATTGGTGATATTGTGATCTTCATTGCAGAAATGTTTTGACAAAGGAAGGTCCATTCATTGTTCTCTAATTGTATGGCGGTGTGCGTTCATCCGCATTCTAAGCTTCTGACTTGTCTCTCCAACATACAGATTTTCAGTGGAACACTTGGTGCATATTATTAAATACACTACAATAGGTGTGTTACAGGTGAGCGTACCTGGGATTTTATATTCCCTGTTAGAATTTGGTATCTTTATCTTGTCGGTGGTCATGATGTGAGGGCAGGTTTTGCACCTTTTCTGTCCACATGGAAATATTCCTGTGTTAGTTGGAGGTGACAGTGAGCTGCTAATCACCATATTCCAGAGATTTGATGGCTGTCTATAGCACAGGAGAGGGTGATCTGGAAATATGGACTTTAAACAGTCATCTTTTTGCAGTAGTGGATGTAATTTGCATGTGATTGCTCTCAGCATCTCCAGGTGTGGGTTATATGTAATGACCAGGGGCACCCGATTGTTTTCCTGTTTGGTATTGTATTTTAATAACTCTGATTTTGGTATTCTGGTGGCCCTGGTGATTTGGTTTTCAATTGTTCTTGGATGGTAACCCTGCCTCAAGAATGTGTTTTTGAGGCCCCCAAAGTGTTACTCTCTATCTGCAGGGTCTGAACATATGCGATGGTATCTGATAGCCTGGCTGTAGACATTTGAGTTCTTTATGTGTTTAGGATGAAAGTTATCCCATCTTAGGTAGGTTGGGCAGTCAATTGGTTTCCGATACAGTGATGTCTCAATTTTGTTGTCCTGTATCTTGAACACTGTGTGTAGGAAATTTATTTCAGAGAAGGAATAATTAAGCATCAGGTTGATGGTGGGATGGAACTGGTTGAATTGTTCATGGAAGGTTTTCAGCTGTTGTTCAGACCCAGTCCAAAGGATTAGGATATCGTAAATGAAGCGATAGTAGGCCAGAGGCCTGGTGGTGCTGGTGGCCTGGTGGTGCAGAGAACCAAGAATGGACAAAGAATGGACCTTCCTGTGTCAAAACATTTCTGCAATGAAAATCACAATATCACCAATGACATGAAAATTTTGGTTTTAAGAAGGAATTTTAAATCCAGGAAAGAGAGAAGGATTTATGAGTACAAGCTGATGACCTTGTTTCACACACTCAAGAAAGAGATGAATCTGTCACATGGGTTCATAGCATCCTACAGAAATCACAGAACTAAAACAGCCATAAAAGATGACTCTTTGAACTGGTAAGAACATTGCGAACTGATGAATTGTTTATTTGTATGTGCCAATAACCTTCTTCCACCCTCCCTCCAAAAATTTTATTCCTAAGTGTCCTTTTGTACATAAATATGCATCCTTCAGAAATTGTTTTTAAATTTACCTGAGGAAAAAGCCGAGAGCTTCTGTAATCTGTCATTGGCTAACTAATATTGTTGACAGATTACAAGCTTTCGAAGCTCTCGGCTTCTTCCTTAGGTAAATTTAAAAATAATTTCCAAGGGCCCTTTTTTTTTTACATGCGGCATTTTTTATAGCGTTCTTTGTGGCATTTTTAGTTTTTGGGGTTTTTTTCCAGCACAGAGTACGGACCTTGAATGAACCTCTAGCGGATTTTGAAGCGTTTTTTTTTTTTGCAAAAAAAAACGCATCAGAAACTGCGTCAAATACCACAACATGGTTTTTCCACCTCCCATTGAATTCCGTTGTTTTTTTCAGGCAGAATCCGCCTGAAGAAAGGTCAGCTCACTTCTTTTTTCTGCTAGCGGATCCTATAGAAGTCAATTGAGAAGCATTTTTGGAGGTGGATTTTGAGGCAGATTCCGCGTCAAAATCACACTCATGGGATATTATGACCCTAGATACAATTAGAAGATAAAGGTTAGCAGGCATTAATTAATTAAACAATTAAGGTTCCCCTATAATATGACCATATGAAAGCTTATATGAAGAAAAACTCCAGTCATGGATAGTATGGAGAATCTAGTGAGATCAGGCTGGCATACTCCCAGTAAGCCTTTGTTTAACAGTTGCTACTGGGTGGAGCAAGGCTGCTTTTCATAAGTAGCATTCCAGTTTTGCTGGTTTATCCCACAGAATCTTGTTTAGGTAGTCAATTCTGCTGGAGGGAATTGCCCAATGAGGAAGCTCAGAAGGAGCCTGGAAACGCTTACCTCATCTGAAGCCCACACCATCTTGGATTCTGGTAAAACATTTTGCCCATGCTCGGGAGCAACATAGTCTCACGGGACCTCGGCAAAATTAAGTATTACTCAGTTAGGCATAGTTTATTCACCACCTGCTGAAACAAGCAGGACCCTCAGAGCTACTAACTGTAAGTAGGAGCCTGGCTCCATTGGATAATCAAGTTTTGTGCTGTTTGCAAGTAAATGCTTGCCTATTAGCAGTAGTGTGTACAGTCATGGCCAAAAGTTTTGAGAATGATACAAATATTAATGTTTACAAAGTCTACTGATTCAGTTTTTCTAATGGCAATTTGCATATACTCCAGAATGTTATAAAGAGTGATCAGCTTAACAGCAATTACTAGCAAAGTCAATATTTGCCTAGAAAATTAACTTTATCCCCCAAAACACATTTCAACATTATTGCAGCCCTGCCTTAAAAGGACCAGCTAACATCGTTTCAGTGATTGCTTGTTAGGATTGTGCTGTAACTGCGGCCATGACATGGGTGTCGCCGAATGTTCCTCTGCACAGTCCAGGGTTGCAAAGGTTAACCTGCCTTGCAACAGCCGGGCGTGGTCGACTGGTCTTTGGGTTTTATTTGTTTATTTTTTTTTTTATAAACCCTGCTGACCATAACATTGTTCCATTAACACAGGTGTGGGTGTTGATGAGGACAGGGCTGGAGATCAATCTGTCATGATTAAGTAAGAATGACACCACTGGACACTTTAAAAGGAGGCTGGTTATTGGCATCATTGTTTCTCTTCTGTTAACCATGGTTATCTCTAAAGAAACATGTACAGTTATCATTGCACTGCACAAAAATGGCCTAACAGGGAAGAGTATCGCAGCTAGAAAGATTGCACCTCAGTCAACAATCTATTGCATCATGAAGAACTTCAAGGAGAGATGTTCCATTATTGGCAAAAAGGCTCCAGGTCGCCCAAGAAAGACCAGCAAGCACTAGGACCGTCTCTTAAAAGTGTTTCAGCTGCGGGAACGGGCTACCAGCAGTGCAGAGCTTGCTAGGAATGGCAGCAGGCAGGTGTGAGTGCATCTGCACACACTGTGAGGCGGAGACTCTTGGAGCAAGGCCTGGTCTCAAGGAGGGCAGCAAAAAAGCCACTTCTCTCCAGAAAAAACATCAGAGACAGACTGATATTCTGCAAAAGGTACAGGGAGTGGACTGCTGAAGACTGGGGTAAAGTCATTTTCTCTGATGAATCCCCTTTTCGATTGTTTGGGACATCTGGAAAATAGCTTATTCGGAGAAGACGAGGTGAGCTCTACCACCAGTCTTGTCTCATGCCAACTGTAAAACATCCTGAAACCATTCATGTGTGGGGTTGCTTCTCAGCCAAGGGAATCGGCTCTCTCACAGTCTTGCCTAAAAACACAGCCATGAATAAAGAATGGTACCAGAATGAATCAACTTCTCCCAACCGTCCAAGAGCAGTTTGGCGATCAACAATGCCTTTTCCAGCATGATGGAGCACCTTGCCATAAAGCAAAGGTGATAACTAAATGGCTCAGGGAACAAAACATAGAGATTTTGGGTCCATGGCCTGGAAACTCCCCAGATCTTAATCCCATTGAGAACTTGTGGTCAATCATCAAGAGACGGGTGGACAAACAAAAACCTACAAATTCTGACAAAATGCAAGCATTGTTTGTGCAAGAATGGACTGCTATCAGTCAGGATTTGGTCTAGAAGGTGATTGAGAGCATGCCAGGGAGAATTGCAGAGGTCCTGAAGAAGAAGGGTCAACACTGCAAATATTGACTTGCTGCATTAACTCATTCTAACTGTCAATATAAGCTTTTGTTACTCATAATATGATTGCAATTATATTTCTGTATGTGATAAAAACATCTGACAAGCACACATAAAAACCAGAGGGCAGCAGATCATGTGAAAATATAATATTTGTGTCATTCTCAAAACTTTTGGCCATGACTGTATGGCTGAGTCTACGTTCAGGTTTCTGTTTGGGGGGTCCGCTTGGGGACCCCCTGATTGTAGACCTAATCCGCTTAAAAAAGCGGTTACCCACAGAAACCCGTAGACTCCATAGACTATAATGGGGTCCGTGTGGTTTCCGCCTGAAAGGGGCGAAAATTTTTTTAAAAAAAGTTAACGCTGTTGTGAACCCAGCCTGAGGGTGCCTGCAAGTGCATTGTCAGGTGCATTGTTTATTATACTATCTGTAAATGCATTGTTTATTATACAATCTGCAGGTGCATTGTTTATTATACAATGAGCAGGGTATATGCATGAAAAAAAATTTAAAATCTTAAAAGTGTTTTTTTTTCTCTTGTGTTACCACTAGATGTCCTCTCCTTGTCAGGAAAGTGGTACGAAGAGAAAAATAAAATATAGGATATATGAGAACTGTGAGCACCATTGCCAGATGATGCCCCACAAAATTTGTGTTCTATTTGTGGAGACCACAAAGATGAAGATATGCAAAAAGCTGAGGCGCAGTCCTTTTTGTCCTGGTTTAAATAGCAGCTTGCTGCTACATTTGATGAAGTTAAAGTGGTTGGCCACTTTCAGACCAATATCGACAAACAAATGTACAATATAAAGTTGTACAATTTTCCAATATACTGTTTGTATCAATTCCTCGCGGTTTTCTAGAGTTCAGAATGCTGTCATTCATTCTCTTAGGGTGCATTCACACTACGTATCGCCAGCGTGTATCACAGCCGTACACGCCGGCGCTACAGCAGGGCTGCCGAACACTTCCCATTCATTTCTATGGGAGCCGGCATGCAAGCGCTCCCCATAGAAATGAATGGACTGCTTTTTTCCATTCATTTCTATGGGGAGCGCTCGCATGCTGGCTCCCATAGAAATGAATGGGAAGTGTTCGGCAGCCCTGCTGTAGCGCCGGCGTGTACGGCTGTGATACATGCTGGCGTTACGTAGTGTGAATGCACCCTTACTTCTAGAGCAGGGGTGCTCACACTTTTTCAGCATGTGAGCTACTTTGTTAGCTTACCAAGGCAAAAGATCTACTAGGGCGGGGCCGGGGCTGGCCTGTGGGCGGGGCCGGGGCTGGCCTGTGGGCGGGGTCGAGGCGGGCCTATGGGCTGGACCAGGCGGGCTTATGCTCAGGATAGGGTGTTTCTGTGGGCGGGACCGGGCATGTGGGCGGGGTCGAACGGATCGTGAGAGCAGGAGACAGCATTCTGTGGCCGTCCAGGGATCCCCGGTGTCTGTTCACAGTGCAGGCTGAGAGTTATCTCTGGACACTGGCAGGCTGGGGCTGCGGCAGCCCCGCCTACCAGTGTCAGGAGATGACTCTCAGCCTGTACTGTGAACAGACACTGGGGATCCCTGCATCCCGCGATCGACCCATACGTCCTTTGCGAACTACCAGTAGATTGCGATCGACGTATTGGGCACCCCTGTTCTAGAGGATAAAACTCTGACCATGGTCATGTGATTTACAGTCTAGAAATCTAGAAAACTGTGAGGAATTGATACAGAAAGTATATTGGAAAATTGTATATCTTTTTATTGTACATTTGTTTGTCAATATTGGTCTGAAACTGGCCAACCTTTAGAGATGCCCATTGTCTCCAACCAAATGGAGACTGCTCAAGTCAGCTGCGGGAGTACTACTATCTCCAAAGACAATAGATTACAAGATGCCAGGAGGGACATATAATTTTAGTTTCAACCTGGGACAAAAAGGCATATTATAGCTATATCCAGATATTGCTGGCATCATCTCGTCACATAATATCATATTCAGTTTGAAACATAAATAGTCCTTTAGTTTTAAGGATAACAATGTTTTTGTGATTCATATATTTACAACCTTCACAACGCCACTTTTGCAAACCCCCTGAATTACCAATAAAGTGGAATCCACAGACATGTCACCCCATTTTGGACACTACACCACTGAAGGGATTTATAAAGTGGCGCAGCGAGTATTTTCACCCTTGAGTGTATTTTTCTCGTTTCCAGAAATGAATGCACAGATGAAATGAAATTTTTCTAGAGATATGCCCGATATGTTGTGCTCAGCTTATGTCAGCAGAGACACACATTCCAAAAACTGTTAAGCGGGTATCCTGGGCACAACAACTTTTGGAGTGTTCGTCTCTGATATAAGCCGTGCACATCATATTATGCATTGAAATGACATATACCTGGAAAAATTGTCACTTTCACCTCTCACAATCAGCTGCGTATTCATTTATGGGTAATAAGTTACAGCAACACTTGGGGGTTAAAAATGCTCACTGTACCCCTGGAAAAATTACTGGGGTGTAGTTTCCAAAATGAGGTTACAGATCAGGGGATTCCACTTTGCTGGCATTTCAAGTTTGCGAAAGTGTTATAATATCTTAAAACCAAACCATCCAAGTCTGTGCTGCAAAAAACAAATAGCGCTCCGTCCCTTCTGTGTCTGGCAGTGCTCAAACAGCAGTTTAGGGGCCACGCGGTGGCTCAGTGGTTAGCACTGCAGCCTTGCAGCACTGGAGTCCTGGTGTTCAAATCCCACCAAGGGCAAAAAACCATCTGCAAGGAGTTTGTATGTTCTCCCCATATTTGCATGGATTTCCATCCCATATTCCAAAAAAGACATACTGATAGGGAAAAATGTACATTGTGAGCTCTATGTGGGGCTCACAATGAGCCTTAGTATCCCAGACATGAAGGCACAGCGGATAGTGAAGAGTGAATTTGTAAAGCTGTGCAGAGTGCATTGCGAACACCAAATTCCCTACTATTTCCCCAGTAGTTCCTATTATTGAGGAAAGAAGGAGGAGGTCACTTCTGGTGTCTTTTCCCTCGTAAGCTGTAAATTTGGGGTGTACCCTGATACACATTCACACAGTTTATACATTTCTTTCTTGCCGCAGCCAGTTTTGTTCTAATGACTTGGCGATTTTGGGGTTTTTTGTCTTCACATTGTACAAGTTATATTTTCTTTATTTTTCTGGTGATGTAGCCATATAAGGGCTTGTTGTTTGCGAGATGAGATGATTTATTTTGTAATGACACCATGTTGGGTGCCTACAACTTATCGAATACATTTTATTAACTCCTACCTCCCAACTTTCGAAGAACAGAAAGAGGGACAAAATGTGCAGCATGCACAGTGCGCCGCTGTAAATTTAGCTCCACCCACTTTAATGTTGGCTCCACCCATTCTAGTTTATTTTTCATGTGCCCCAACACAGTTTAATCCTCCTACGGTCACGATAAATTATATGTCCCCCCTCCATCTCTGCCCCTAGTTTCATGCTCCCTCCCATCTCTGCCCCAGTTTCATGTCCTGCTCCATCTCTTCCACCAGTTTTATGTCCCCCCATCTCTGCCCAAGTTTCATGTTCCCCCCTCCATCTCCGCCCCAGTTTCATGTCCCCCTTCAATCTCTGCCCCCAGTTTCATGTCCCCCCTCCATCTCTGCCCCCAGTTTCATGTCCCCCCTCCATCTCTGCCCCCAGTTTCATGTCCCCCCTTCATGTCTGCCCCAGTTTCATGTTGTTCTTCCCCCCTTTACCTGCCCCTAGTTTCATGGACCCCCTTCATTATGTTCCCCCTCAATGTTTAACACAAAAAAACCCCACTGATACTCACCCTTCCCTCGCTCCCCCTCAGCTCATTCCGCAGTCTCACTCACAGAGCTATAGGCACAATGTGAATGACGTCATCACATCGCGCCTACACATCCACTAGCCAGAGCACAGCGGTAAAGCAGGAGCTGAGCCAGAGGATGCAGATTAGTTGAAACTGGGACATACCTCTCGACAACCGGGACAGGATCCCGAATCTGGGAATGTCCCGCAAAATCCGGGACGATTGGGAGGTTTGTTAACTCTTTCTTTGCTGGATTTTAAAAAAATAAATCAATCAATCGTGGCATTGCAATAAATTTCGTTCCACTTCACAATTGTGTCCCACTTGTTGATTCTTCACCAAATAATTTAAATTTTATACCTTTATGTTTTAAGCCTGAAATGTGGCAAAAAGTTGAAAAGTTCAAGGGGGCCGAATACTTTTGCAAGGTACTGTAAATCAATGATTTTTGCATCGACATCTTCTTAAATGCGTACATTTTTTTTTTTTTCGATTGACGGAGTTGAGGGCTTATTTTTTGTGGGACAACCTGTGCTTTTCATTGGTACTGTTTTGGGGTTCATATGACTTTTTAATCACTTTTTATAGCATATTTTGTGAAGTGAGATGGCGAAAAATTGCTTCCAGTGGTTTTTTTCCGACGTTCACCGTGTACATTAACCCCTTTCCGACATCCACTGTAATAGTACGGCGCTGCAGGGAAGGACTTCCCGCAACAGAAACTGTGTGCGCACCATGCACTGCGGGTGTCAGCCAAAACATACGGCTGACAATGCCCCGTAACACCCGCGGTCGGAACCAGGTCCGATCGCGGGTGTTAACCCCTGAGATGCCGGCGGTCAAACACTATGTTATGGTGCCGATCGGCACCCCCCGCGCCAGTTTCGGGGGGTGCTGGTGTTCGTAGGGGGCAGCCCTGATCAGTCTGATCAGTGACCCCGGGTCTGCCCCATCACTTACCCTGTCCTCGTACCTGGTTGATCCTGCCCAAAGGAAGCTGTCAGCCCTGTGCGTCTACACAGGCTGACAGCTTCCTATACTCTGCAATACACGTGTAACACGTGTATTGCAGCGTATATCTAGCGAAGCAGTGATCTGCAGATCACTGCTTCAATCCCCCATGGGGACAGAAAAAAAAAGTGAAAAAAAAGTAAAAATAAAAAAGTTTAAATAAGTTTAAAATAAATTAGAAATAAATAAAGCCCCAAAAATCCCCATTTCCCCATTTTATTATGTAAAATAAAGAAAAATAGAAAAAAAAATTACATATTTGGCATCACCGCGTCCGTAAGAACCTGAACAATAAAATTAAAACATTATGTAACCCAAACGGCAAACCACATAAAAAAATGTAGAAAACCGCACAAAATAATGATTATTCACCACCTTTCTCTTACAAAATGTTCAATAAAAAGTAATCAAATGGTCAGATGAAAACCAAAATTGTACCAATAAAAAGAAGAGGTCATCCCGCAAAAAATAAGCCCTCAATCATATAAATGAGGTATCGCCATAACCGTACCGACCCGCAGAATAAACGTTAACATGTTACTTATGCTGTACGCTGCACGGGAAAAAAAATAAATGCTAAAAAGCAATACCAGAATTGATGTTTCCTTTTACATCCCACCCAGAAAGAGTTAATAAAATGTAGTCAATAAGTTACAGGCCCCAAAATGGTGGCATTGAAAAGTACATCTCACACGGAGTAACGCGAGGCATTTTTTGTGCTTATTTTTACGGCCGTAAAAAGACGTTAAATAACGGACGTAAAATTACGGACGTAAAAATACAGGCGTATTTTACTATAGAACTCAATGGAAACGTCTTTTTACGGCCGTAAAAATAAGCACAAAATAAGCACAAAAAACGCCTCACGTTACTCCGTGTGAATGGACCTTAATACTGCAAACACCACCCCTCATATGGCCACATTGCCAGAAAATAAAAATCTAGCTTGTACAATGTGAAGATAAAAACCCCAAAAGTCGCCCAATCATTAGGACATAAGTGGCTGCGACTAGAAGGAAATGTATAAGCTGTGCGAGTGTTTTCAGGGGACACCCCATATTTAGAGCTTATGAGAGATAATAGACCAGCGCTGATCCCCCAGAATGCCCCTCTTCCCCCATCCGTGTCATAGGAGCTAGTGGGAAAATAGAATGGGATTTGGTGCACCCAATTTACTCCGCACAGCTTACATATTCACTTCGGGATTACTAATGCTCACTACATCACTTGATAAATTCTTTGAGGGGTGCGGTTTTCAAAATGGGGTCACTTTCTAAAGGTTTCCACTGTTTTGACTCCTCAAGGGCTTTGTAAATGCGACATGGTTCCTTAAACTGATGACAGCCAGCTATGCCCTCTAAAAGCTCCTTGGTGCGCCTTCCCTTCTGCGTCTCGCTGTGCGTCCATAAGTTTACACCCACAAGTGGGGTATGGAGTATGGTAGATGGGAAAACTTGCATAACAAATTGTGGAATGCGTTTTCTCCTTTAACCCCTTGTGAATGTGCAAATTCTAGGGCTAAACGAAAATATTAGTAAAATAAAATCAAATTTGAAAATTTCACCTCCATTTTGTATTAATTCCTGTTAAGCACTTATAGGGTTAAAATACTAGGTATATTTTGCTTTGGCTTATTTAAGGGGTGAGGTTTGATTTATGGGGGGCTTTAATACACGGGTCTTTCAAAACCCTTCATAACTGAATTAGTCCCTTAAAAAATGGGTTTTGGAAATTTCTTGAAAATTTTGAATATTGTTGTTTCATTTGTAAACCTTCTAATGTCTGTAAAAAATAAAAGGGTGACTAAAATTTGATGCCGACATAAAGCAGAGATCTGGGACATGAGATTTATGATATAATTTTGGTGGTCTGTCTATCTGTATGCAATGCACATCATTTCAAACTTTATAAAATGCATATTTTTCAAAATTTCCACCAAATTTCCGATTTTTTCATAATTAAACACAAAACATATCAACCACAATTTACTACTAACATGAAGTATAATGTGTTACAAAAAAACACATCTCAAAATCACTTTGGTAAGTTAAAGCATTCCAAAAGTTATTGCCACATAAAGTGACACATGTCAGTTTTGAAAAATGGAGCTTGGTCAGGAAGTCAAAAAGTGCCATCGGCGGGAAGGGGTTAAATATCATTTCATTTTTATTGTACACGTTGTTACATATGCGACGATACCAAATATGCATTGTTTTCATTAATTTTTAAGGTTTATGGAAGCTCTGACAGGAGGTTATGGAAAAGGGTGTTAGTTGTCGCTGACAGATAGTGGGCGGGCACCTGGCTTTGGGTGTAGTATTACGCCCTGGGCACCAAGTACCAGGCGTTCAGGACGTAATAGATCCAATGATGTTAATGGAAAAACCCCAATAATAGCCTCCTTTTAAAGCGTCTCAAAGTTATTGCGGTATAAAGTGACCCATGTCAGTTTTCAAAAATCTGGTCTGGTTCTTAAAGGGATCCTATAACTCATACACATTTTTTTCTAGGTACCACGTTGGAGTAGCCTTAAGAAAGGCTATTCTCCTACCTTTTGTCGTCTTCTCCGCACCGCTGTTTGTCTACAATCCCGGTTCTTGTCTGTATGCAAATTAACTCTCTTGCAGCACTGGGGGCGGGCCCCAGCGCTCAAACAGCACAGTACAGTACTGCTTGCACAATATTGTAAGCAGCCATTTTCTCGTGGCCTATGGGCATGTGCAGTCTGCTCTGCCCAAGGCCTAAAAATTACAAGCCACCGCCGGAAGAAGAGGATGAAGATGACGCTGCTGACGATGATGGAGGCGGCACTGGAGAGAGTTCTCTCGCAGCATTGGGGACACCCTCAGTGCTGTTTGAGTGCTGGGGCCCGTCCCCAGTGCTGCGAGAGAGCTAATTTGTATACCAACAAGAAACGGCATTGTAGGCGAACGGCAGCGCAGAGAAGACGACGAAAGGTAGGAGAAGAACAGCCTTTCTTAAAGGGGTATTCCCATGTACATAATCATATCTATATTTGTAGATAATTAAAAGTTAAACATTTTTGCAAATATAAGTAATCAAAAATTCTGCAAAGTTTTAAAGATTTTCTCTAACTTTCTTAGTGGTGAGAGTCTGTTGTCTTGATCGGTTGCCAATGGTTACGACCACTAATGCAGAAACTTTCTATGGTCTGGTACTTGTCAATAACCCAGCTATGATTTTCTTATTGTAGCTGGGATATCAGGCAGGGACACTACATGTATCAGACGATATCCCGGCCATGGCTGATTTTCTGACCTTAGGCAGTTCCTACATTGATGGTCGTATCTAGAGATGAGTGAACAGTAAAATATTCGGTGTTCGTTATTCGTTTCGAATAGCATCTCAATATTCGACTATTCAAATGAATATCGAACCCCATTATAGTCTATG
This sequence comes from Leptodactylus fuscus, assembly GCF_031893055.1. Taxonomy (NCBI): domain Eukaryota; kingdom Metazoa; phylum Chordata; class Amphibia; order Anura; family Leptodactylidae; genus Leptodactylus; species Leptodactylus fuscus. The sequence continues at coordinate 214,510,148 of NC_134265.1, forward strand.
GGAGAAAATGCTTCGTTTTAGGGGATCCCACCATTCAACTCAGGAGGGTCACCAAGTCCACTATCACACCTCAGCAAATGATGCCAACACCTCTAAAATGCAACTGGGACAGCAGGGGAAGCATGCCTGGGGGCATCTAACACACCAAAGTCCCTCTATTACCCCACTATCACAGCCTAACAACTACACACTTTCCACATTCAATAAAACCTCTATCAAAGTGGGAAAATACATGGAACCTTCTTTACTCCCCAAATGGATGGACACAAACCCCAATTTAAGCTGAACAAACATTAACAAGCACCCCTTTAAATCACGTTCCCCATGACAACCACAGATGGAATAGGCAATGGGAAATCCTTCAGTCCCCACCCTGAACTGTCATTGTAGATGTGTGTGTGTGTGTGATGTGGTAAGACCTTCCAAAATTCACTTTTAAGGCCCTTAACATGAGCCCTTCCAAATCAAGTTACAGGCCCTTAAGCTGAGCTACCAGCATAAATTGAGGCCCTTCAGGTGACTTCAGCCTTCTACCTGCAGAGTTTTAGGCCCTTTAACTTAGTTCAGCCTTGCACCAGCAGAGATTTGTTGGCCCTTTGGGTGAGTTAAGCCTTTAAAAAGCAGTGTTTTGGCCCTTGGCATGAGTAGAGCCTTTAAAAAGCAGTGTTTTTGGCCCTTGGAGTGAGTAGAGCCTTTAAACTACAGTGCTTTTGGCCCTTGGCATGGGTAGAGCCTTTAGCAAGCAGTGTTTTTGGCCCTTGGAGTGAGTGAAGCCCTTAAACTACAGTGCTTTGGCCCTTGGCATGAGTAGAGCCTTTAGAAAGCAGTGTTTTTGGCCCTTGGAGTGAGTAGAGCCTTGCACCAGCAGTGTTATTGGCCCTTGGAGTGAGTGGAGCCTTTAAACTACAGTGCTTTTGGCCCTTGGCATGAGTAGAGCCTTTAGAAAGCAGTGTTTTTGGCCCTTGGAGTGAGTAGAGCCTTGCACCAACAGTGTTTTTGGCCCTTGGAGTGAGTAGACACTCTAACCAGCAGAGTTGGGGGTATCAGGGTAGATTGACACTCTAACCAGCAAAGTTGGGGGTATCAGGGTGGATTGATCCTAGTAGGATCAGAATTGTGCAATGCTGATGGAGGAGGAGTATGAGGAGGAATTGGAGAGGGTGAGCACACACATGCAACTTCATGTCGGGGTGCTTGACACCGGTGGACATGATAATGATGGATCTATCCAGTGGCTATTCATTTTTATGAGCGTCAGCCGGTCAGCACTGTCAGCTGACAGCCGGCTGCGCTTATCCGTAATTATGATACCGGCAGAGCTGAAGACCCTTTCGGAAAGCACGCTGGCGGCAGGGCAGGAAAGGACCTTCAATGCGTACAGCGCAAGTTCCAGGCACAAATCCAACTTGGGGACCCAATAAGTATAGGCCGCAGAGGGAGCGGAGAGGACAGAGCTGGTATCGGCCAGGTACTCCCGCAACATGTGCCTATACTTATCCCTCCTAGTGACACTAGGCCCCTCAGTGGCGGTACTTTGGTGAGTGCGTGCCATTAACATGTCCCAGACCTTGGAGAGTGTGTCCCTGCCGGGTGTGGACCGGATGACAGTTTGTCGCCTGTTGGAGGAACTCTCCTGTGTGCCGCCAACGACAGTAGATGGAAACATCTCCATCATATTCTGCACCAGTTGCTTGTGGCAATCACTCATGCAACTGGCCCTCCCCTCTACTGGAATAAAATTACAAACAAAATTTTTATACCGGGGGTCAAGGATTGCAAAAATCCAGTAGTCGTTGCTCTCCTGGATTTTGGCAATGCGTTTGTCAGTTGCAAAGCACTCCAACATGTATTCAGCCATGTGTGCCAGAGTGTTACTTTGCGTCACTTGGCTGCCCCCACCGGAATGCTCACTCTCCATTTCCTCCTCCTCCATTTCGCCCCAACCGCGCTGCAGCAATGGGACGCAATGAACTTCCCCGCTAGCCTCCTGTGTGACAATGAGATCTGCCACTTCGTCGTTCTCCTCCTCCCTCAATGTACGCTGTGAAGCGGACAGGAGTGTGCCATGAATATCCTGCTGGGATGTTTCAGCACCTATGCCCGACTCCTCAGCGTCCAATGTGTTATCCCTGATGGCGATGAGGGATTCTCGCATCACACACAGGAGGGGGATTGTGACACTCACAATTGTGTCATCACAACTGACCCTCATGGTTGACTCCTCAAAGACACGCAAGATCTCGCATAAGTCTGCCATCCATGGCCACTCATGGTGCAGAAACTGCGGTTGGTTTTTGGAGATGGCACTCCATCAAGGAGTGATGGTCAAGGAGTGTGCTCACACACTCTACTTAACACGTGGTCCCCAGCGTGTGGGGACGTCGCACATCAGCCGGTGTTCTGGCAGATGGAGGCGTTGCTGGAGGCTTCGGAGGCTAGCAGCGACTACTGTGGACTTGTGAAAGTGGGCGCACAAGTGATGCACTTTCATCAGTAGCTCGGCTACATTGGGGTATGTTTTAAAAAACCATTGCACCACTAAATTAAACACATGGGCCAGGCATGGAACATGTCGGAGGTTGGCAAGCTCCAGAGCCGCTACCAGGTTGCGGCCATTATCACACACGACCATGCCTGGGCCCAGGTGCAGCGGCGAAAGCCATGTTGCCGTCTCATCAAGGAGGGCATCCCTCATCCCTCTGAGGCACTGTGCTGTCTGTCCCCCAAGTTTATGAGCTTCAGCACGGCCTGCTGACGTCTCCCCATGCCAGTGCTGCAGCGTTTCCAGCTGGTAGCTGGGATCAATGTGATGGTGGAGGAAGAGGAGGGTGGTGGTTCAGAGCCCCTGCTCTGAATGTTGGGCGGGGAAATGAGGTAGACCGTCCCAGATAGTGACCTGCTCCCAGCCTCAACTACATACACCCAGTGTGCCATCAGTGAAATGTAGCGTCCCTGTCCACATGCACTTGTCCACGCATCGGTGGTCAAGTGGACCTTTGTGCAAATCGTGGAACTTAGGGCCCGCCGAATGTTGCGTGACACGTGCTGGTGCAAGGCGGGGACGGCACACCGGGAGTAGTGATGTCTAGGGATGGCATAGCGAGGTGCCGCACTTGCCATCAGGTCACGGAAGGCCTGACTTTCAACAAGCCGAAACGGCAACATCTCCTGGGCCAGCAGTTTGGAGATGTGCGCGTTTAAGGCTTGTGCATGGGGGTGGGTAGCACTGTATTTTTTGCCTGCGCTCAAAAGTCTGGGTGATGGTGGGTTGTTTTGAGGAGGCGCATGATGGTACAGGAGAAGGAGCTAAGGCAGGAGAAGGACGTAAGGCAGGAAAAAGAGCTAAGGCAGGAGAAGGAGCTGAGGCAGGAAAAGGGAGGATGACGGAGAAGTTCCCAAAGTGGTGGAGGAAGATGTGGAGGTTTCCTGGCTGCTGGTCTGGACTGCAGCACCAGCACTGGCAAGAGTGGGAGAGGCAGTGGCGGCAACGGCAGACGACGATAGTACAGCGTTTGCTCTCTGCCACTGAGCCCAGTACTTGCCTTCCAAATGACGGTGCATGGCAGTGGTTGTGAGGTTGCTCTTTTCAGAACCCCTACTCAGTTTTGAGTTGCAGAGTGTGCAAATGGCACTATATTTGTCCGTAGCACAGACATAAAAAAAAATTCCACACCACCGAAGACCGTGGCCTCGATGGGGGAGTTTTTCTAGGCTGGCTACAAGAGGGAACATTTTGGGCCCTGCTGACTGTGGCCTGGCTTCGGTGAAGCAGCTGTCCTCTGCCTCTTGACATGCCTCTGCCTCTAGCCACCCTCTTTGGTGCTGCACTTCCCTCCACATCTCCACTTCTCTCCCCGCTTGACATCCGCCCTGTCCAGCTCGGGTCCGTGGCCTCATCGTCCACCACCTCCTCTTCCAAATCCTCCAACGGCTCCTCCTCTTGCACAACGACGACGGCAACAGGCTGCCCTGATGGCAACTGTGTCTCATTATCGTCGTCACTGAGGGACGATTGCTGGTCAACAACAACAACAACCGGAGATAACGGATGATCCAGTGTTTGTGCATCAGGGAAGTCATCTGTTACCTCTGGTGATTCAGGACGAGGTAGGACAGAGAGAGGGACAGTGAATGGAGCCGAAAACAGCTCCTGGGAGGTGGGAAAAGTGGGATTAGGTTGCTGGGACGATTGGGCATGCTGTGAGGAAGGAGGAGCAGTCTGTTGGGTAGGAGGAGGAGTTGAGGTAGAGGCTGACTGGCTGGTGGATAATGCGCTGGAAGCATTGTCCGCCAGCCATTGTAACACACATTGTGCTCGGGCCTACTTAGGTTTGTACCCTGCAGCCTACTCAATGTGGTCATGAAGCCAGGGACTGTGGAGAAGCGTAATGCTTGCTGCTGCCGCAGAGCTGTAGGCTCAGTAGACGCTGTTGGTTGAGCGCAACCTTGCTGAACATCTGCATTTCCATGCCCCCGTCCTCTTGCGCTATCTTTGCGCATTTTGGATGTACTATTCCCTTTTTGATGGTCTATACACCACAAAGAAAAGCTGTTTTCCAGCTCTATATGAACTTGGAAATACAGTGGATTGCTGCTATTTTTCAAGAAACAGCAAAATTCAAGATTTTTATCAGCTATATGAACTTGGAAATGCAGTGAATTGCTTCAATTTTTCAGGCCCCCCCCAAAAAAAATTCAAGGGTCTTATCAGGTATATGAACTTGGAAATGCAGTGGATTGCTGCTATTTTTCAAGAAACAGCAAAATGCAAGATTTTTATCAGCTATATGAACTTGGAAATGCAGTGAATTGCTGCAATTTTTCAAGCTCCCAAAAATTCAAGGTTTTTAATCAGGTACTGTATATGAACTTGGAAATGCAGTGCTGCTATTTTTCAAGAAACAGCATGAACTTGGAAATGCAGTGAATTGCTGCAATTTTTCAGGACCCCCAAAAATTCAAGGTTTTTATCGGGTATATGAACTTGGAAATGCAGTGGATTGCTGCTATTTTTCAAGAAACAGCAAAATTCAAGATTTTTATCAGCTATATGAACTTGGAAATGCAGTGAATTGCTGCAATTTTTCAAGCCCCCAAAAATTCAAGGTTTTTATCAGATATATGAACTTGGAAATGCAGTGGATTGGTGCTGTTTTTCAAGAAACAGCAAAATTCAAGATTTTTATCAGCTATATGAACTTGGAAATGCAGTGAATTGCTTGAATTTTTCAGGCCCCCCCCAAAAAATTCAAGGGTTTTATCAGGTATATGAACTTGGAAATGCAGTGGATTGCTGCTATTTTTCAAGAAACAGCAAAATGCAAGATTTTTATCAGCTATATGAACTTGGAAATGCAGTGAATTGCTGCAATTTTTCAAGCCCCCAAAAATTCAAGGTTTTTATCAGGTATATGAACTTGGAAATGCAGTGGATTGGTGCTGTTTTTCAAGAAACAGCAAAATTCAAGATTTTTATCAGCTATATGAACTTGGAAATGCAGTGAATTGCTTGAATTTTTCAGGCCCCCCCAAAAAAATTCAAGGTTTTTATCAGGTATATGAACTTGGAAATGCAGTGGATTGCTGCTATTTTTCAAGAAACAGCAAAATTCAAGATTTTTATCAGCTATATGAACTTGGAAATGCAGTGAATTGCTGCAATTTTTCAAGCCCCCAAAAATTCAAGGGTTTTATCAGGTATATGAATTTGGAATTGCAGTGGATTGCTGCTGATTTTCAAGAAACAGCAAAATTCAAGATTTTTATCAGCTATATGAACTTGGAAATGCAGTGAAATGCTGCAATTTTCAGCCCCCCCCCCCAATAAAAAAAAAAAAAATCAAGGTTTTTATCAGGTATATGAACTTGGAAATGCAGTGGATTGCTGCTATTTTTCAAGAAACAGCAAATTTCAAGATTTTTATCAGCTATATGAACTTGGAAATGCAGTGAATTGCTGCAATTTTTCAGGCCCCCCCCCAAAATTCAAGGTTTTTATCAGGTATATGAACTTGGAAATGCAGTGGATTGCTGCTAATTTTCAAGAAACAGCAAAATTCAAGATTTTTAGCAGCTATATGAACTTGGAAATGCAGTAAATTGCTGCAATTTTTCAAGCCCCCAAAAATTCAAGGTTTTTTATCAGGTATATGAACTTGTTAATGCAGTGGATTGCTGCTATTTTTCAAGAAGCAGCAAAATTCAAGATTTTTAGCAGCTATATGAACTTGGAAATGCAGTAAATTGCTGCAATTTTTCAGGCCCCCCAAAAAAATTCAAGGTTTTTATCAGGTATATGAACTTGTTAATGCAGTGGATTGCTGCTATTTTTCAAGAAACAGCAAAATTCAAGATTTTTATCAGCTATATGAACTTGGAAATGCAGGGAATTGCTGAAATTTTTCAGACCCCCCAAAAATTCAAGGTTTTTATCAGGTACTAGAGGGAGGACCCGGCTTCGCATGGGTATATTACATTTTATGTTTGTGTAGTGGCCCCATAAGAATTGTCCAATTTTGCACTGATGTATTTTCTATGTGGTTTGTGGGTATGTCCATAAGCGTCATGTATCTCATTTTGAATGTCAGTGATAAAACCTGTGATCAGTTGTTATGGATACCTGGAGTAAAGCTGTATCTAATCCTTCCCCGTGTAGTACTGTGTATATGCACATATCTAATCCTCCCCGTGTGGTATTGTGTGAAGAGGCGCGTATCTAATCCTCCAGTAAGTGAAACTGTGTGCAGACGCACGTATCTAATGACTCTGGCGTGTGGTACTGTGTGCAGATGCGCGTATCTAATACTCTGGCGTGTGGTACTGTGTGCAGATGCACGTATCTAATCCTCCCCCATGTGGAACTGTGTGCTGAGATGCGTATCTAATTCTCTGGCATGTGGTACTGTTTGCAGAGGCCTGTATCTAATCTTCCAAAGTGTGGTACTGTGTTCAGATGCATGTATCTAATCCTCCCCTGTGTGGTATTGTGTGAAGAGGCGCGTATCTAATCCTACGGCGTGTGGAACTGTGTGTAGACGTGCGTATCTAATCCTACAGCATGTGGTACTGTATGCAGACGTGTGTATCTAATCCTATGGCGTGTACAATTGTGTGAAGATGTGTGTATTTATTCCTCTGGTGTGTGGATCTGTAAGCAGACGCACATATCTAATCCTACGCCATGTGGTACTGTGTGCAGACACATGTATCCAATCCCCCAGCGTATGGTACTGTGTGCAGACGTGCATTTCTAATCCTCCGGCGTATGGAACTGTGTACAGATGTGCATATCCAATCCTCTGGCGTGTAGTACTGTATGCAGATGCGCATATCTAATCCTTCCCCGTGTGAAACTGCGTGTAGAAACGCGTATCTAATCCTATGGCGGTGGTACTATGTAAAGACATGCGTATCTAATCCTCCAGCGTGTTGAACTGTGTGCAGATGTGCATATCTAATCCTCCCCCGTGTGGTACTTAGAGCAGACACACGTATCTAATCCTTCGGCGTGTTTAACTGTGTGCAAATGCACATATCTAACCCTGGGTCGTGTGGTACTGTGTGCAGATGCACGTATCTAATCCTCCCCTGTGTGGTATTGTGTGCAGATGTGCGTATCTAATCCTATGGCGGTGGTACTATGTAAAGACATGCGTATCTAATCCTCCAGCGTGTTGAACTGTGTGCAGATGTGCATATCTAATCCTCCCCCGTGTGGTACTTAGAGCAGACACACGTATCTAATCCTTCGGCGTGTGTAACTGTGTGCAAATGCACATATCTAACCCTCGGTCGTGTGGTACTGTGTGCAGATGCACGTATCTAATCCTCCCTTGTGTGGTATTGTGTGCAGACGCGCATATCTAATCCTACGGAATTTGGTACTGTGTGCAGATGCACATATCTAATCCTTCCCCGTGTGAAACTGCGTGTAGAAACGCGTATCTAATCCTTTGGTGGTGGTACTATGTGAAGACATGCGTATCTAATCCTCCCCCGTGTGGTACTTAGAGCAGACACACGTATCTAATCCTTCAGCATGTGTAACTGTGTGCAGACACGCACATCTAACCCTCGGTCGTGTGGTACTGTGTGCAGATGCATGTATCTAATCGTCCCCTGTGAGGTATTGTGTGAAGAGGCGCGTATCTAATTCTACGGCATGTGGAACTGTGTGTAGACGTGGGTATCTAATCCTACGGCATGTGGTACTGTGTGCAGACGCGTGTATCTAATCCTACAGAATTTGGTACTGTGTGCAGACGCGCTTATATAATACTCTGACGTGTGGTACTGTGTGCAGACGCGCGTATTTAATCCTCCCCTGTGTGGTATTGTGTGAAGAGGCGCATATCTAATCCTACGGCATGTGGAACTGTGTGTAGACGCACGTATCTAATCCTACGGCATGTAGTACTGTGTGCAGACACGCGTATCTAATCCTACGGTGTGTACAACTGTGTGAAGACACGTGTATCTAATCCTCCCCTGTGTGGTATGGTGTGAAAAGCGCGTATCTAATCCTACGGCGTGTGGAACTGTGTGTAGACACGCGTATCCAATCCCCTGGCATGTGGAACTGTGTGCAGATGCGCGTATCTAATCCTCCCCCGTGTGATACTGTGTGCTGAGACGTGTATCTAATTCTCTGGCTTCTGGTACTGTGTGCAGAGGCATGTATCTAATCTTCCAAAGTGTGATACTGTGTGCACACACACGTATCTAATCCTCCCCTGTGTGGTATTGTGTAAAGAGGCGCGTATCTAATCCTTTGGCGTGTGGAACTATGTGTAGACGCGCGTATCTAATCCTACTGCATGTGGTACTGTGTGCAGACGCATGTATCTAATCCTATGGCGTGTACAACTGTGTGCAGACGCGCGTATCTAATCATCTGGAGTGTGGAACTGTGGGTAGACGCGTGTATCTAATCCTACGGAATGTGGTACTGTGTGCAGACACGCGTATCTAATCCTACGGCATGTGGTACTGTGTGTAGACGCGCGTATCTAATCCTGCGGTATGTGGTACTGTGTGCAGACACGTGTATCTAATCCTACGGCATGTGGTACTGTGTGTAGACGTGCGTATCTAATCCTACGGCATGTGGTACTGTGTAGACGCGTGTATCTAATCCTATGGCATGTACAACTGTGTGAAGACATGTGTATCTAATCCTTCCCTGTGTGTTATTGTGGAGAGGCGCGTATCTAATCCTACGGCGTGTGGAACTGTGTGTAGACGTGCGTATCCAATCCTATGGCATGTGGTACTGTGTGTAGATGCGCGTATCTAATCCTCCCCGTGTAATACTGTTTGCAGAGGCATGTATCTGATCCTCCAAAGTGTGGTACTGTGTGCACACACACGTATCTAATCCTCCCCTGTGTGGTATTGTGTGAAGAGACGCGTATCTAATCCTTCGGCGTGTGGAACTATGTGTAGACACGCGTATCTAATCCTACTGCATGTGGTACTGTGTGCAGACACGTGTATCTAATTCTATGGCGTGTACAACTGTGTGCAGACGCGTGTATCTAATCCTATGGCGTGTACAACTGTGAAGACACGTGTATCTAATCCTCCCCTGTGTGGTATTGTGTGAAGAGGCGCGTATCTAATCCTATGGCGTATGGAACTGTGTGTAGACGTGTGTATCTAATCCTAAGGCATGTGGTACTCTGTGCAGACGCGTGTATCTAATCCTATGGCGTGTACAACTGTATGCAGACACGCGTATCTAATCCTCTGGAGTGTGGAACTCTGTGTAGACGTGTGTATCTAATCCTAAGGCATGTGGTACTCTGTGCAGACGCGTATATCTAATCCTATGGAGTGTACAACTGTGTGAAGACACGTGTATCTAATGCTCCCCTGTGTGGTATTGTGTCAAGAGGCGCATATCTAATCCTACGGCATGTGGAACTGTGTGTAGACGTGGGTATCGAATCCTATGGCATGTGGAACTGTGTGTAGATGCGCATATCTAATCCTCTGTAATGTAATACTGTGTGCGGAGATGCGTATCTAATTCTCTGGCTTGTGGTACTGTGTGCAGAGGCATGTATCTGATCCTCCAAAGTGTGGTACTGTGTGCACACACACGTATCTAATCCTCTCCTGTGTGGTATTGTGTGAAGAGGCGCGTATCTAATCCTTCAGCATATGGAACTGTGTGTAGAATCGTGTATCTAATCCTAAGGCATGTGGTACTCTGTGCAGACGCGTGTATCTAATCCTATGGCGTGTACAACTGTATGCAGACACGCGTATCTAATCCTCTGGAGTGTGGAACTGTGTGTAGACATGTGTATCTAATCCTAAGGCATGTGGTACTCTGTTCAGACGCGCGTATCTAATCCTCTGGAGTGTGGAACTGTGTGTAGACGCGTGTATCTAATCCTACGGCATGTGGTCCTGTGTGCAGACACACGTATCTATTCCTATGGCATGTGGTACTGTGTGTAGACACGCGTATCTAATCCTACGGCATGTGGTACTGTGTGCAGACACGCGTATCTAATCCTATGGCATGTGGTACTGTGTGTAGACGCGCGTATCTAATCCTACGGCATGTGGTACTGTGTGTAGACGCGTGTATCTAATCCTATGGCGTGTACAACTGTGTGAAGACACGTGTATCTAATCCTCCCCTGTGTGGTATTGTGTGAAGAGGCGCGTATCTAATCCTACGGCGTGTGGAACTGTGTGTAGATGCGCGTATCCAATCCCCCGGCATGTGGTACTGTGTGCAGACGCGCGTATCTAATCCTATGGCATGTGGTACTGTGTGTAGACGCACGTATATAATCCTCCTCCGTGTGGTACTGTGTGCAGACATGCGTATCTAATCCTCCCCCGTGTGATACTGTGTGCTGAGACACGTATCTAATTCTCTGGCTTGTGGTACAGTGTGCAGAGGCATGTATCTAATCATCCAAAGTGTGGTACTGTGTGCACACACACGTATCTAATCCTCCCGTGTGTGGTATTATGTGAAGATGCGCGTATCTAATCCTTCGGCGTGTGGAACTATGTGTAGACGCGCATATCTAATCCTTCTGCATGTGATACTGTGTGCAGACGCGTGTATCTAATCCTATGGCGTGTAAAACTGTGTGCAGACGCGCGTATCTAATCCTCTGGAGTGTGGAACCGTGTGTAGACGCCTGTATCTAATCCTTCGGCATGTGGAACCGTGTGCAGATGCACGTATCAAATCCTTCAGTGTGTGGAACTGTGTGCAGAAGTGCGTATGTAATCCTCTGGTGTGTGGGACTGTGTGCAGACCCGTGTATCTAATCCTGTGGCGTGTGATACTGTGTGCTGATCTGTGTATCTAATCCTCTGATGCGTGTATCTCAGTTTGGATATCAGTGTTGTATTGTGCATGCGGAGTGACCGTGTGTATTGCAGTTGGAATATGAGTGAAAGTCTTGCAGGTTTGCATTGGCTAAGGGGGGGGGGGGCACTGTGTTTGGAATGCTGTATCTCAGCAACGGTACGTCCGATCGAGGTGGAGTCTTGTCTTAAACCTTCCCGGATACCTGAAGTATCTCTGTACCAAATTTGGTGAAGATCGGTCCAGTCGTTTGGTTCGCGTTAGAGCACAGACAGACAGACAGACAGACAGACAGAAATTCATTTTTATAATATAGACTAGAGGGAGGACCCAGCTTCGCACGGGTATATTACATTTTATGTTTGTGTAGTGGCCCCATAAGAATTGTCCAATTTTGCACTGGTGTATTTTGAATGTGGTTTGTGTGTATGTCCATAAGCGTCATGTGATTATGTGTATCTCATTTTGGATGTCAGTGAAAAACCTGTGATCAGTTATTATGGATACCTGGAGTAAAGCTGTATCTAATCCTTCCCCGTGTAGTACTGTGTTTAGATGCAAGTATCCAATCCTTGTTGGTGTGGTACTTTGTGCAGATGCACATATCTAATCCTCCCCGTGTGGTATTGTGTGAAGAGGCGCGTATCTAATCCTCCAGTAAGTGAAACTGTGTGCAGATGCGCGTATCTAATACTCTGGAGTGTACAACTGTGTGAAGACACGTGTATCTAATGCTCCCCTGTGTGGTATTGTGTCAAGAGGCGCATATCTAATCCTACGGCATGTGGAACTGTGTGTAGACGTGGGTATCGAATCCTATGGCATGTGGAACTGTGTGTAGATGCGCGTATCTAATCCTCTGTAATGTAATACTGTGTGCGGAGATGCGTATCTAATTCTCTGGCTTGTGGTACTGTGTGCAGAGGCATGTATCTGATCCTCCAAAGTGTGGTACTGTGTGCACACACACGTATCTAATCCTCTCCTGTGTGGTATTGTGTGAAGAGGCGCGTATCTAATCCTCCAGTAAGTGAAACTGTGTGCAGATGCACGTATCTAATCCTCCCCCATGTGGAACTGTGTGCTGAGACGCGCATCTAATTCTCTGGCATGTGGTACTGTGTGCAGAGGCCTGTATCTAATCCTCCAAAGTGTGGTACTGTGTTCAGATGCACGTATCTAATCCTCCCCTGTGAGGTATTGTGTGAAGAGGCGTGTATCTAATCCTATGGCGTGTGGAACTGTGTGTAGACGCGCGTATCTAATCCTACAGCATGTGGTACTGTATGCAGACGTGTGTATCTAATCCTATGGTGTGCACAACTGTGTGAAGATGCGTGTATTTATTCCTGTGGCATGTGGATCTATAAGCAGACGCACGTATCTAATCCTACGGCATGTGGTACTGTGTGAAGACCTGCTTATCTAATCCTCTGGTGTGTGGAACTGTGTGCAGATGCACGTATCCAATCCCCCGGCGTATGGTACTGTGTGCAGACGCGCGTATCTAATCCTCCGGCGTGTGAAACTGTGTGCAGACGCACGTATCTAATACTACGGCATGTGGTACAGTGTGCAGACGTGCGTTTCTAATCCTCCGGCGTATGGAACTGTGTGCAGATGTGCATATCCAATCCTTCCCCGTGTGATACTGTGTGTAGAAACGCGTATCTAATCCTCTGGCGGTGGTACTATGTGAAGACATGCGTATCTAATCCTATGGCGTGTGGAACTGTGTGTAGACGTGTGAATCTAATCCTAAGGCATGTGGTACTCTGTGCAGACGCGTGTATCTAATCCTATGGCGTGTACAACTGTATGCAGACACACGTATCTAATCCTCTGGAGTGTGGAACTGTGTGTAGACGTGTGTATCTAATCCTAAGGCATGTGGTACTCTGTGCAGACGCATGTATCTAATCCTATGGAGTGTACAACTGTGTGAAGACACGTGTATCTAATCCTCCCCTGTGTGGTATTGTGTGAAGAGGCGCGTATCTAATCCTACGGCGTGTGGAACTGTGTGCAGATGCACGTATCGAATCCTATGGCATGTGGTACTGTGTGTACACGCGCGTATCTAATCCTGCCCCATGTGATACTGTGTGCGGAGATGCGTATCTAATTCTCTGGCTTGTGGTACTGTGTGCAGAGGCATGTATCTGATCCTCCAAAGTGTGGTACTGTGTGCAGATGTGCGTATCTAATCCTCCCCCATGTGGTACTTAAAGCAGACACACGTATCTAATCCTTCAGTGTGTGTAACTGTGTGCAGACGCGCACATCTAACCCTTGGTCGTGTGGTACTGTCTGCAGATGCACGTATCTAATCCTCCCTTGTGTGGTATTGTGTGAAGAGGTGTGTATCTAGTCCTACGGAATTTGGTACTGTGTGCAGACGCGCTTATCTAATCCTCTGGCATGTGGTACTGTGTGCAGACGCGCGTATTTAATCCTCCCCTGTGTGGTATTGTGTGAAGAGGCGCGTATCTAATCCTACGGCGTGTGGAACTGTGTGTAGATGCACGTATCTAATCCTATGGCATGTGGTACTGTGTGCAGATGCGTGTATCTAATCCTATGGCGTGTACAACAGTGTGAAGACACGTGTATCTAATCCTCCCCTGTGTGGTATTGTGTGAAGAGGCGCGTATCTAATCCTACGGCATGTGGTACTGTGTGTAGACGCGCGTATCTAATCCTCCCCCGTGTGGTACTGTGTGCAGACGCGCGTATCTAATCCTCCCCCATGTGATACTGTGTGCTGAGATGCGTATCTAATTCTCTGGCTTGTGGTACTGTGTGCAGAGGCATGTATCTAATCCTCCAATGTGTGATACTGTGTGCACACACATGTATCTAATCCTCCCCTGTGTGGTATTGTGTGAAGAGGCGCGTATCTAATCCTTCGGCATGTGGAACTATGTGTAGCCGCGCACATCTAATCCTACTGCATGTGGTACTGTGTGCAGACGCGTGTATCTAATCCTATGGCGTGTACAACTGTGTGCAGACACGCGTATCTAATCCTCTGGAGTGTGGAACTGTGTGTAGACGCGTGTATCTAATCCTACGGCATGTGGTACTCTGTGCAGACAAGTGTATCTAATCCTATGGCGTGTACAAAGGTGTGCAGACGCGCGTATCTAATCCTCTGGAGTGTGGAACTGTGTGTAGATGCGCGTATCTAATCCTACGGCATGTGGTACTGTGCGCAGACCTACTTATCTAATCCTCTGGTGTGTGGAACTGTGTGCCGATGCACGTATCCAATCCTCTGCATGTGGTATTGTGTGCAGACGCATGTATCCAATCTCCCGGCGTATGGTACTGTGTGCAGACGCATGTATCCAATCCCTCGGCGTATGGTACTGTGTGCAGACGCGCGTATCTAATCCTCTGACGTGTGAAACTGTGTGCAGTCGCACGTATCTAATACTACGGCATGGGGTACAGTGTGCAGATGTGCATATCTAATCCTTTGGCGTTTGGTACTGTGTGCAGATGCGCATTTCTAATCCTTCCCCGTGTGATACTGTGTGTAGAAACGCGTATCTAATCCTCCCCCGTGTAGTACTTAGAGCAGACACACGTATCTAATCCTTCAGCGTGTGTAACTGTGTGCAGATGTGCACATCTAACCCTTGGTCGTGTGGTACTGTGTGCAGATGCACGTATCTAATCCTCCCGTGTGGTATTGTGTGAAGAGGCGTGTATCTAATCCTACGGCGTGTGGAACTGTGTGTAGACGCGTGTATCTAATCCTACGGCATGTGGAACTGTGTGCAGACACGCGTATCTAATCCTATGGCATGTGGTACTGTGTGAAGACACGTGTATCTAATCCTCCCCTGTGTGGTATTGTGTGAAGAGGCGCGTATCTAATTCTCTGGCGTGTGGTACTGTGTGCAGATGCGCGTATCTAATCCTCCTCCGTGTGGTACTGTGTGCTGAGACGCGTATCTAATTCTCTGACTCGTGGTACTGTGTGCAGAGGCATGTATCTAATCTTACAAAGTGTGATACTGTGTGCACACACACGTATCTAATCCTCCCGTGTGGTATTGTGTGAAGAGGGCGCATATGTAATCCTTCGGCGTGTGGAACTATGTGTAGACACGCGTATCTAATCCTTCTGCATGTGGTACTGTGTTCAGACTCGTGTATCTAATCCTATGGCATATACAACTGTGTGCAGACGAGCGTATCTAATCCTCTGGAGTGTGGAACTGTGTGTAGACGCATGTATCTAATCCTATGGCATGTGGTACTGTGTGCAGACACATGTATCTAATCCTATGGCGTGTACAACTGTGTGTAGACGCCTGTATCTAATCCTTCGGCATGTGGAACCGTGTGCAGATGCGCGTATCTAATCCTACGGCACGTGGTACTGTGTGCAGAAGAGCGTATTTAATCCTCTGGTGTGTGGGTCTGTGTGCAGACACGTGTATCTAATCCTCTGGCGTGTGATACTGTGTGCTGATCTGTGTATCTAATCCTCTGATGCGTGTATCTCAGTTTGGATATCAGTGTTGGATTGTACATGTGGAGTGACCGTGTGTATTGCAGGTGGAATATGGGTGAAAGACTTACAGGTTTGTATTGGCTAAGGGGGGGGGCACTGTGTTTGGAATGCTGTATCTCAGCAACGGTATGTCCGAGCGAGTTGGAGTCTCGTCTTAAATCTTCTCGGATATCTGAAGTATCTCTGTACCAAATTTGGTGAAGATCGGTCCAGTCGTTTGGTTCGCATTAGAGAACAGACAGACAGACAGACAAGAATTCATTTTTATAATATAGAGAGACTAGAGGGAGGACCCGGCTTTGCACGGGTATATTACATTTTATGTTTGTGTAGTGAACCCATAAGAATTGTCCAGTTTTGCACTGGTGTATTTTGTATGTGGTTTGTGTCTATATCCATAAGCGTCATGTGATTATGTGTATCTCATTTTGGATATCAGTGAAAAACCTGTGAACAGTTGTTATGGATACCTGGAGTAAAGCTGTATCTAATCCTTCCCCGTGCAGTACTGTGTTTAGACGCAAGTATCTAACCCTTGTTGGTGTGGTACTGTGTGCAGATGCACATATCTAATCCTCCGGCGTGTAGTACTGTGTGCACCTAATCCTCCCCATGTGGCATTGTATGAAGAGGCACGTATCTAATCCTACGGTAAGTGAAACTATGTGCAGACGTGCATATCTAATCTTACGGCATGTGGTAGTATGTGCAGACGTGCGTATCTAATTCTGTGGCGTGTGGTACTGTGTGCAGACAGGTGTATCTAATCCTCTGGCGTGAGGTACTGTGTGCAGATGCACGTATCTAATCCTCCCCGTGTGGTTCTGTGTGCTTAGACACGTATCTAATTCTCTGGCTTGTGGTACTGGGTGCAGACACACGTATATAATCCTCCTCTGTGTGGTATTGTGTGAAGAGGAACGTATCTAATCCTGTTGCATGTGGTACTGTGTGCAGACGCGCGTATCTAATCCTCCCCGTGTGGTACTGTGTGCTTAGACACGTATCTAATTCTCTGGTTTGTGGTACTGTGTGCAGACACACGTATCTAATCCTCCCCTGTGTGGTATTGTGCGAAGAGGCACGTATCTAATCCTGTGGCGTGTGGAACTGTGTGTAGACACGCGTATCTAATTCTACGGCATGTATTACTGTGTGCAGACGCGCCTATCTTATCCTATGCCATGTGGTACTGTGTGCAGACGCACATATCTAATCCTCTGGCGTGTGGTACTGTGTGCAGATGCGTGTATCTAATTCTCCCGTGTGGTACTGTGTGCTGAGACGCGTATTCTCTGGCTTATGGTACTGTGTGCAGACATGTATCTAATCCTCCAAAGTGTGGTGCTGTGTGCAGACACACGTATCTAATCCTCCCCTGTGCGGTATTGTGTGAAGAGGCGCGTATCTAATCCTACGGCGTGTGGAACTGTGTGTAGACGCGCGTATCTAATCCTCTGGCGTGTGGTACTGTGTGCAGATGCGCGTATCTAATTCTCCCCTGTGTGCTGAGACGCGTATCTAATTCTCTGGCTTGTGGTATTGTGTGCAGAGGCATGTATCTAATCCTCTAAAGTGTGGTACTGTATGCAGACACACATATCTAATCCTCCCCTGTGTGGTATTGTGTGAAGAGGTACGTATCTAATCCTACGGCGTGTGGAACTTTGTGTAGACGTGCGTATCTAATCCTATGGCATGTGGTACTGCGTGCAGACGCGTGTATCTAATCCTCCGGCGTGTGGTACTGTATGCAGACATGCGTTTCTAATCCTCCCTGTGTGGTACTGTGTGCTGAGACGCGTATCTAATTCTCTGTCTTGTGGTACTGTGTGCAGAGGCATGTATCTAATCCTCCAAAGTGTGGTACTGTATGTATACACACATATCTAATCCTCCACTGTGTGGTATTGTGTGAAGAGGAACTTATGTAGTCCTACGGCGTGTGGTACTGTGTGCAGACACACATATCTAATCCTCTGGCGTGTGGTACTGTGTGCAGATGCGCGTATCTAATCCTCTGGCATGTGGTACTGTGTGAAGATGCGCGTATCTAATCCTCCCATGTGTGGTACTGTGTGCAGATGCACATATCTAATTCTTTGGCATTTGGTACTGTGTGCACATGCGCGTATCTAATCCTCCCCATGTGGTACTGTGTGCTGAGACGTGTATCTAATTATCTGGCTTGTGGTACTGTGTGAAGAGGCGCGTATCTAATCCTACGGCATGTGGTACTGTGTGCAGATGTGCATATCTTATGCTCTGGTGTGTGGAACTGTGTGCAGATGCGTGTATCCAATCCTTTGGCATGTGGTACTGTGTGCAGACGCATGTATCCAATCCCCCGGCGTGTGGTACTTTGTGCAGACGTGTGTATCTAATCCTTTGGCATGTGGAACTGTGTGCAGAAGCGCGTATTTAATCCTCTGATTTGTGGGACTGTGTGCAGACGCGTGTATCTAATCCTCTGGCGTGTGATACTGTGTGCTGATCTGTGTATCTAATCCTCTGATGCGTGTATCTCAGTTTGGATATCAGTGTTGTATTGTGCATGTGGAGTGACCGTGTGTATTGCAGTTGGAATATGAGTGAAAGACTTGCAGGTTTGTATTGGCTAAGGGGGAGGGGGGGGGCATTGTGTTTGGAATGCTGTATCTCAGCAACGGTACGTCCGAGCGAGTTGGAGTCTTGTCTTAAACCTTCCCGGATACCTGAAGTATCTCTGTACCAAATTTGGTGAAGATCGGTCCAGTCGTTTGGTTCGCATTAGAGAACAGACAGACAAACAGACAGACATTCATTTTTATAATATAGAGAGATATGAACTTGTTAATGCAGTAGATTGTTGTTATTTTTCAAGAAACTGCAAAATTCAAGGCTTTTTTCAGCTCTATATGATCTAGTCACTGCTGTGGATTCTGGCTATTCTGTGTGTGGACAGCCAACAATGAAAACTGTTTCTCCGCTATATGTGAACTTTTAACTTTTCTGTAGCCCTGTTTTCCACCGTCCGTGGAAAGCTGGACTGATGTCCCTACAGTGTATAGCTCTGAGAAGAGCTGTTGGTTTTCTTCATTAGTTTTTCCCTGCCTATCTGAAGCTAATCGCTATCTAGCCCTCAGCAGATGTCTTTCTATCCCTATCTCTGACCGCAAAAATGGCGAATATGGAGGCAGCCGTTCTTATAAATTGGGAGGTCACATGTTTTCAGCAGCCAATGGGTTTTATCAATTTTTTTCACTGCCTCCGTTGTTGTAGTTCCTGTCCCACCTGCCCTGCGCAGTTATTGGTGTAAAAAAAAGCGCCAGGGGAGGTGGGAGGGGACATGAATTTTTACTGCGTATGCGACCTTGTATTCGCTCATCTCTAGTCGTATCCACTGGCAACTGATCAAGACAACAGACTGTGACCACAAGATATTTAGAGAAAATCTTTAAAACTCTGCATAATCTTTAATTACTTATATTTGCAAAAATGTTTAATTATCTACAAATTTAAAAAAAACAAAAAAAAAACTATGTACCACGCTATTCCGACGTGGTACTTGGAAAAAATTGTGTGTGAGTGATAGGATCCCTTTAACTAATATAAAGTCCCACTAAGCTGTAACTTTCTACAGGGAAGCATTGTATGACCATATACTTATACTGGCAGCCATTGCTATATGCATATGCAAAAACTTTAAACAAACCGCACCCTAAATTTAAGTCTTAGTTCACACGTAAATAACGTGTGGCTTATTTTGGACCTTGCCCCGCTTTTTGTGTAGTGTTTTTTTTGTTAAAATCGCTTCCAAAAGATTCCAGGCGGTTTTTGCATCCTTTAAAGAGAATGGGCTGCAAAAAGCGTGTCGCGTTTTTTTACTGCATGGTTTTTTGTAAAAAAACCCCAATAAACGTACGGTACAAAACTTAGCGTTTCGCGCTTCCATTCACTTCTATTGCTTTCTTCAGGCGGAAAACGCCTGAAGAAAGGTCATGTCGCTTCTTTTTCTCTGCTAGCAGAAAAACCTAGCTAGTAGAAAAAAAAAAAAGCTAGAGGTCTACATATTCTAAACATTGTATGGAGGAGGATTATGACGTGGATTCCGCACTCAAAATCCTCCTCCATGTCCCCGTGTGAACTAACCCTTAACTGTTTTATTCCACATCAAGCGCCGCAAGAAAGGAATACACTACAGATTTTAGGCTACATAAAATGGCGGAAACCATTTAAAGAATTCCGCGCTCCAACTTCTCCTGAGTTTGGCGGTTGTCTGGGTAACCGCCCTTCCACCCCCTTCCCCCCCGAACCAATCACCTCCTCCCGCCATTGCCGGCGCCAAAGCTCAGGATCTGCCCTGTTTCGCGTCAAGGAGAATGGAGCGGAAGACATGAACGTAATCTAAAGACCCGCCTACTAGGTTAGTCTACATGACGAACGTCTTGACTTCCATGCGTCGCAGCCAACGGAAACGTGATAGGCTCTCGCCTGGGAGTGGAATATTCTTTGCACACGTCAGAGGGAGAGGATAGCAACAGTTGCCTTGAGACCCCCGGCGCCATAGTGACTGTAGCCGTGGAGACTGTTACTTGCCAACCGAAGACACACGATCAGCAGTGGTCGGAGGAGCATCCCGGAGACCGCGGGGCCACAAGTTTAACTTCATCCTCAGCTAGCTGCACGGGGAGCCGTACCCAGGTGAACCGTTCACCCGTTTATTCCGTACCGTAGCGGGGTGGGATAGTAGAGGTTAGGTCATTGACGTAGGGGTCACATATTGACCCCTTTAGCCTTTGCTGGGAAGTTTCTGCAATCTCTCTCGCTCTCTCTCTAGATAATGTGTTACCCATGGTGATGTCTGGAAACAACAGATCATGTTGTAGTTATGTGTCGACATCACAACTTTTTAATGTGTGGTGTTGGTGCACTGGAGTTCAATAGTTTCCATAGAAACCTATCCCTGAGTTGGAGTTGATACTGCTGCAGCTTTTAGTCAATACTCATTTTACAGTTAAAAGTATTGTTCTGGTATCATACATACATACATCATACATACATGTGTTTTCGATACTTTATAATACTTGCAGTAGCATGTTGTCTTTACTCAAGCCTTTCACTCGGGATATGTTATGCATATACTGGGGAATCCTCTTCAGAATGCTGTATCCATTGAATGGTTAAGGTGACCATTTTAATTTCCCTGCAAATGCCTTAGGGTGCATTCACACTGAGTAAACGCTAGCTTATTTTGTAGAGTAAAATTACACTTGTAAATTTTGCTATCTCATTGACTTCAATGATATTTTTTTACAAGTGTAAAAATACGCCTGTAAAAAATACGCCTGTAAAAAATACGCCTGTAAAAATACGCCTGTAAAATGTCATTGAAGTCAATGGGATAGCAAAATTTACAAGTGTAATTTTACTCTACAGAATAAGCTAGCGTTTACTCAGTGTGAATGCACCCTTAGAGTGACTCTTATAGAGTGCCTTGGGCACTTTATCACGTAAGGCCAACAGTTGCCCAGTTTTCTACATTTTAAACACACAAAGATGTTCATTTAGATGTTGACTTCACTAATTCAGTTTTGTATCCGACTCCTTTGGAAGATTCCTCCCCCCCCAGCAGTAGATCTGCTGACGTTCTCTCATCTCCTCTGAACACACCTGTTCTGTCACCTGGGAGTGAGTGCAGTCACTGAAATCTTCATGTATTGTGTATGTCAATGTTCACTTCATGTTCAAAGTTAAGCCTTATACGCCTCACATATTGAATACAGGTTTGTAAGTTATGATATTTCATATTCAGATACTTTGAATTCATTCAAGTACCACTTGCACTGACTAAATTTCTGTAAATTTATAGCTTCCTTCTGTTTACAGACGTCTTTTATATCTGGAAGGCACAACTGTTTATTTTCGTTGCCTTTGGATACCAAACAGCTCAGTCGTGCAATGCAGCATTTACTGTGTACAGTTGTATCCACTAAGCAATTTGGGTCTGTGTAAAAGAGCATGGAAAATAAACAACTCCTAGGCATATGTTGTCATTTACTCAGCAGGCACAAGAAAATTACAGAGCGTTAAAGAAGATAATATAAAAAAAAAATAACAAATCTGTGTGATGAGTGGTGACTGTTTAAAGAGGACCTTTCATCAGATTGGGCACAGGCAGTTCTATATACTGCTGGAAAGCTGACAGTGCGCTGAATTCAGCGCACTGTCGGCTTTCCCGATCTGTGCCCCGGGTAAAGCGTTATTGGTCCCGGTACCGTTGCGCTTTACAGTCAGAAGGGCGTTTCTGACAGTTAGCCAGGGACGCCCTTCTGCCCAGCAGCGCCTATCGCGCTGTTCGGTGTGAGCGGGGAGGAACGCCCCCTCCCTCTCCTGATAATACTCGTCTATGGACGAGCTGTGTGAGCAGAGGGAGGGGGCGTTCCTCCCCGCTCACACCTTACAGCATGATAGGTGCTGCTGGGCAGAAGGGCGTCCCTGGCTAAGTGTCAGAAACACCCTTCTGACTAAAGCGCTACGGTACCGGGACCGATGGCGCTTTACCCCGGGCACAGATCGGGAAAGCTGACAGTGCGCTGAATTCAGCGCACTGTCAGCTTTCCAGCAGGATAGAACTCTTTAACATTCTCCTTGTTCATGCTATTATCTTATATTTAGTTTATGTGACTTGTAATACTATAAGTATATTGATCAGAAGGAATAGTTGAACTTTTCAGTTACTTTTGCATTCTATTTAAGCAGTTCTGCTTGGTTTGTTGGAAAGTACTTTCTGTTATACTTAGTCCCCAAGGGCCAACTTGTATCATAGTAAATTTATAGTTTCTATATTCCAGTAACAGTTCTTGCATATAGCTATTAATTCTGTGGTATTAATCATATTCTACTCTTATTGAGAATGGCCGTTTGTACTACTTGTCATTGGTCACTTCATTGTATTCTACTGTAGTGCAGAATGAACCAGTTGGCATTGTTCCCAAAATGGTTTAGTAGTCCTACTTGACTAACGTAACAGGCCTCAACCTAATACAGATTTTTGCACTGTTTAAAACTAAAACTAGAAGTGGGTAAAAGTGTAACTAACATTTCAAACCACATTCTAGCAACATTTATGACAATAAAAATAATACATTGTATTTATATCGCGTCAACATATTCCGCAACACTGTACAATTTGGTTCAAGTACAGACAAAAAGATACATTATAAAGAAATAGTCACTTGACACAATGGGACTGAGGGCCCTGCTCGCAAGAGCTTACAATCTGAGGTAGAGGCGGGTAACGCAAGAGGTAGCAGGGCGGTATTGGAGGTAGCATTGCTCATCCAATGATCAGACAATTTTGTAATAGAGAATGCTGACACTACACAAACATAAAACTATATTAGCTGTCACCAGTAGTGTACTTTAATGTTCAGATGGTGCTTGGTCATATAAAGTTAGTCTGAAACTGCATCATATCGTGTCAGAGTGTGAACAAAGGAGGGTTTGTTTTAGGGATTCTAACTACGGAAGGGTTTACATTAGGAATTGTGATACGCCTGTCTGAAAACATGTTTCTTTAGTTTGCGCGTGTAACTGTAGAAATTGGGAGTTAACCACTTCCGGACTGCCGATAGAGTATATACGTCCGGATAGTGGTTGCCTAGTTCTGACAGGACATACCGGTACGTCCAGTCAGAACACAGCAGCTGCACGGAGATCATGCAGCTGCTGAAGCTGGGAGCCGGCTGTAACTTCAGCTGGAGCTGAAGAGAGCAGAATTGCAAATCTGAAGGTTTAACCCTTTCCCGACATCCGCCGTAATAGTACGGCGCATGCCGGGTGTGTGACTATGGCGACCGCCCGGGAGCCGGACGGCCGCCATAGCCGCCGGGTGTCTACTGCTTTAGGCAGTAGAAAATCGGCGCTAATGTCTCCAATCGGTCCCCGGACTGATCAGAGGCATTAACTCCTCCGGCGCCGCATTGCATTAGTGATCAGACCCCCTGGGGTTCAAGACCCCTAGGGGGTCTAATAAATGCAAAAAAAAAAAAAAAATTTTAAAGTATTAAAAATTCAAATCGCCCCCCTTTCCCTAGAACACAAATAAAAGTAGTTACCGTATTTTTCGGACTATAAGACGCACTTTTTTCCCAAAAAATTTTTTGGGAAAAGAAGGTTGCGTCTTATAGTCCGAGTGTGGCCGCCCGGCATCCGCTGTAATAGAAAGGCTTAGATCACCTTATTTAAATCAGAGGCAAAACGGTGAAAAAAAACCCAGCAGTTTGGCACTTTTGATTTTGACGCTCACCGTACAGGAAAACTATAGTAGACCGAGCATTTTCGGACACAGGGATACCTAATGTGTTTGACATATGATTTTCTACTTTTATATGTATTCTAGGGAAAGGAGGTGATTTAGAACTCTTATTAATTTCATTTTTTTACTACCGTATCTATTTTTAAAGCTTTTTTACTTTTTTTTTTTTACTATTTTATTAGCCCCCCCCCAGGGGGCTTGAGGCAATACAACTGTATTGCCGTCTATGGGACATTCTGTATATTACTATTACGGCTGGTCATAGACCAGCCTCAATAGTAATATAGCAATGACAGGCCTGGGAGCCTTCAGTAGGCTCCCGTCTGTCACCAGAACAGGCCGGCTACTGCGATATCGCCACGCAGGAGCCGGCCTGCAACTTCACAGGTATGGGGCTGGTGGCCAATACAGACCCAGCATCCGCTGTAATAGTTAGACGCCCCCCCCCCCCCCCCCCCCCCGGAATAGCAGCATCGCTCCTGACGCTGCTGGCTTCCTGCAGGGCAGGAGCGTAGTGATGTCGCAGGCCCCGGCACCTGTGCCGGCGTCTAACCCTCCCCAGCATCCGCCTTTCTATTACAGCGGATGGTGGATCTGTATTGGCCACCAGCCCCATACCTGTAAAGTTGCAGGCCGGCTCCTGCGTGGCGATATCGCAGTAGCCGGCCTGTTCTGGTGACAGACGGGAGCCTACTGAAGGCTCCCAGGCCTGTCATTGCTATATTACTATTGAGGCTGGTCTATAACCAGCTGTAATAGTAATATACAGAATGTCCCATAGACGGCAATACAGTTGTATTGCCTCAGGCCCCCTAGGGGGGGGGGCTAATAAAATAGTAAAGAAAAAAAAAAAAGGGCTTTAAAAATAGATACGATAGTAAAAAAATGAAATTAATAAAAGTTCTAAATCACCTCCTTTCCCTAGAATACATATAAAAGTAGAAAATCATATGTCAAACACATTAGGTATCCCTGTGTCCGAAAATGCTCGGTCTACTAATAGTTTTCCTGTACGGTGAGCGTCAAAATCAAAAGTGCCAAACTGCTGGGGTTTTTTTTCACCGTTTTGCCTCGGATTTAAATAAGGTGATCTAAGCAATAGACATTCCCCAAAAAGGTATAACTAAAAAGTACATCTAGCCCCGCAAAAACAACGCTCTATGCATCCCCGTACAGCTGCAGGGTCACCTGTCAATGTGGCCTTGCAGCTGTTGTAAAACTACTCCCATATATTAAATATTTTACCATTTTTTTGCTTCAAAATTTTTTTCCCCTATTTTCCTCCTCTAAAACCTAGGTGCGTCTTATAGTCCATTGCGTCTTCTAGTCCGAAAAATACGATAAATACTTTAAAACACATACATGTTAGGTATCCCTGTGTCCGAAATCGCACGCTCTATAAATATAGATATAAATATAGATCTATAAAAATATTTTTCCTGTACGGTAAATGCTGTAGCGGGAAAAATAGTCAAAAGTGCCAAACCGCCGTTTTTTCACTGTTTTGATTCTGATAAAAATTTGAATAAAGAGGTGATCAAAGCAATAGCATTTCCCGAAAACTAAAAAGTACACCTGGCCCCACAAAAAAAAAAAGACGCCCTATACATCCCCGTACACGGACGTATAAAAAAAGTTATGGCTGTCAGAATATGGCGACTTTTAGAAACGCCTTTTTTTTTTTAAGGGGTTAAAATGTAAATAAAACCATATAAATTTGGTGTCCCCGGAATCGTAACGAAACACAGAATACAGGTGATACGTCATTTTGGCTGCATAGTGAATGCTGTAAAACCAAAGCTCGTAAGAAAGTCGCAGAAATGCACTTTTTCTTCAAATTCACCCCATTCTGATTTTTTTTTTTTTCCAGCTTCCCAGTACATTCATTATACAGAATAATTAATGGTGGTATCATGAAGAAAAATTTGTCCTGCAAAGATTGAGACCTCATATGGCTCTGGGAGCGGAGAAATAAAAAAGTTATGGGGTTTAAAAGGAGGGGAGTCAAAAACGAAAATCAAAAAATGCCATCGGTGGGAAAGGGTTAGGCAAACTTTTTGAGGGAACTTGTTACATAATGGAGAATATTAGAACAAAATGGAATATGCATACCAAGATGGCAGAAAACTAATCTGTCTCTCTTTACACTGATATTTTTCCTCTCTCAATGGGTTGGACAAGATAGACAGAGATGAGGGAGGAAATGTAGGGAGAGCCTTTTGGAAGAGGGGGATAAGTTTATATTGTATTCTCTAATGAATAGTCAATGTAGTGACTGACAGAGACCAGAGGCATCGCTGTAGCGTCTAGACTGATAGATGAGCCTAGGCGCTGCATTCAGAAAAAATTGTAGAGGGGAGAGTTTAGTAAGTGGAAGACCAATTAGAAGGGAGTTGCAGTAGTCAAGGCGAGAGTGAATCAGAGCGACAATAAGTGTATTTAATGTATATCTGGTTAGGAAAGGGCATATTCTGGAGATGTTTTTGAGGTGGAGATGACATGAGCGTGCGAGTGATGGGATATGGGGGATGAAGGAAAGGTCTGTCAAACACAACCCCGAGGCAGCGTGCATGCTGCCTATGAGTTAGAGTAAGGCCGGAGTCTGCAATGACTATATCAGGGACAGCTGTATTAGATGGTGGGAACAGCAGTAGTTCAGTCTTTGAGACATTTAGTTTCAGATAAAGCAAGACCTCATATTTTAAACAGCAGGGAGACAGTAACTGCTGTTCTGTATTAGTGCAGGCATGATGTCACGCAGAGATGCGTATAATTGAGTGTCATCAGTATAAAGATGGTACCAGAAGCCAAATCTGGTTATAGTTTGTCCAATAGGGGCTGTGTAGAGAGAGAACAGCAGGGGCCCAAAGACCGAGCCCTGAGGAACCTCAAAGGCAAGGGGAAGAAACAGAGCCTGCAAATGATACACTGAAAGTGCAGTCTGAGAGATAAGAGGTAAACCAGGAGAGCGCAATGTCCTTGAGGCTGACTGAGCGGAGCATAGTGAGGAGGAGGTGATGGTCCACAGTGTCAAATGCTGGTGAGAGATCCAGAAGAATAAGAGAAGTCACCATTGGATTTAGTCATCAGGAGATCATTGCAGACTTTTGTGAGGACTGTTTCAGTAGAGTGCATAGTGCAGAAGCCAGATTGTAAGGGGTCAAGAAGAGAGCTGATTAAACGAGACTAGACCGATCGTTCCAAAATTTTGGAGATGAAGAGGAGGTTATAGACTGGTCAGTAGTTAGCAGTACAGGACGGGTCAAGGGAGGAAATTTTTCAACAGTAGCGTTATGGCAGCATGTTTGAAAGAGGATGGAAAAATTCCAGAAGAGAGATTAAATATAGAGGTTAAATATTTTAGTAAGACAAGTCGTGACAGCAGGTGGCAGAGATTGGAGAAGGTGTGAGGAGAATGGGTCACTACTGCATGTCGTAGGGTAAAAAGAAGAAAGTAGCTGGGATACTTCCTCTTCTGTAACAGGTTCAAAAGATGAGAATGGACAGTCTGAAGTGTGGTTGGTGAGGGGATCAGTACTATGGTATGTGAGGGAATCAATACCACCTGGGGATTGGGCAGTTATTTCCTGACGGATCTGATCAATTTTGTCATGGAAATAAGTGGCCAGGTCATCTGCACTAAGGTCTGTGAATGACACCTGAACCTTGGGTGTGAGGAGTAAAAATTTTCAAAGAACCTTATAGGGTTTTAAGTATAAATTTTAAGTGGAGGAAATCTGCAGCTGAAACGTTATTTTCTCCCCAGACGTTCAGCACACCTAGAGCAATGCGGATGAAAACGTGTCTGTGGCGTGTGTCAGAGTTGCTGTCTCCTACGTCGAACTTTTCGAGTGGAGGGGGGGGGGAGCCACCTCATCCAATGCACTTTTAAGGGTTTCATTATAGTGACTGGTAGCCAGATCAGTACAGGAGGACAGAGAGGACTGTAGAGTGTCTGAGAGGTGCTGGATATTAATAGCACGTAAATTCCTATATGTTATGATGGTGTATCCTTTGAAGGGGAGAGAGCACTGATGGTGAGAGACAGAAGGTTATGATCAGAGAGCGGCAGAGAAGAGTTGGTAAATTTAGAAACTGTGAGGAGTCGATGGAAGACTAGATCAACTGTGCTGCCATCTATGTGTGTGGTGGAAGAGGAACGCTGTGAAAGACCAAAAGAAGTGGTTGAGAGAAACTGTGAGGCAGCTGGGGAGACAGGGTTGTCAATAGGGATGTTAAAGTCATCCATGATGAGGGTAGGAATTTCGCTGGCTAAAAAGAAGGAAAGCAAGGAAGCGAAATGATTCATAAATTGATAAGGTTGAGCCAGTTGGACGGTAGACATTAATAAATGCTCTAATATAGTTTGTTAACCAAATCTGGCTCATTTTTTTGAAATCCTGTGCTAAAATCTACTTTCCCTGTTTATTACTAGGTGAAATCTGGGGTATAATGCAGAGAAGCTGAGGCTGCTGGGGTAGGGGGAGGCATCTTGAACTTGCTTTAAAGGGATTCTACCACTAAATCAGTATTTTTTTTTTTCTGCTTTAGACGTCGGAATAGCCTTTATAAAGGCTATTCGTCTCTTACCTTTAGACGTGGGCTCCACTGCACCATTCCTTAGAAATACTGTTTTTTTACCGGTATGCTAATGAGTTCTCTCGCAGCAATGGGGGCGGGTCCCAGTGCTCAAACGGCAATGGGGGCGTCCCCACTGCTGCCAGAGAACTCTCTACAGCGACGCCTCCATCTTCAGCTGCATCCTCCCTTTCTCTTGTTGTCTTCCTTCAGCGTCAGCTCCGATGCTTGCGCAGTCGGCTCTGCCAGCAAGGCACTATTAGAGCATGCTGGCCGGCGGCCATATTTTCGAGGCCGCAATTGGGCGCACGTGCAGTATGCTCCTCTAAGTTTGTGCTGAACAAAAAATGGCCACCGGCCGGCATGCGCAGTCGGTTCTACTAGTGTCTCACTGGCAGAGCCGACTGCGAAGGCGTTGGAGCTGATGCAGACAGAAGACGACAAGAGAAGGGGAGGATTCAGCTGAAGATGGAGCCGTTGCTGGAGAGAGTTCTCTGGCAGCAGTGGGGATGCCCCCATCGCCGTTTGAGCGCTGGGGCCCGCCTCCATTGCTGCGAGAGAACTCATTTGCATACTGGTAAAAACCGGTATTTCTAAGGAACGGCGCGGCGGAGACCACTTCTAAAGGTAAGAAACGAATAGCCTTTCTAAAGGCTATTCCGACGTCTAAAGTAGAAAAAATACCGATTTAGTGGTAGAATCCACTGAACTTCTGATTCTTGTCATATGAAGGATGAGATCCTCACAAAGTAGTTCTACCTGTATTTTCTCAAATCTTCCTCCATCATGGTGACTCAGCAGCAGAGTGCATGGTTTATTGGCAGAACTACTGAACTTCCAGCCAGTAGAATGCACGCCAGTAGAATGCACGCTGGCATACTGACATCATCAGGAGCGCAACGCTGTGACGTCTCTAGCTGATGAAACATGAGGGTCACCAGCTTGTACTCCAGTACTGATGGTTTGACCGTAGTCTCAACCTATTCTCACATCAGACGCCAAGATGGAAGCTGTCTTGGTAGTGGAAGTTGGACAGTCCTGGTATCATCATTTACAGAGTACCTGACCTGAGATCTTCTGCCTGAGGTAGGGCAGTCCTTAACTATCATGGCTGAGGGGGAAATATCTCACTCTGAATCTGTAGAGCCTTGTGCAAACCCTGGTCCAGTAAATAATCGGGTAAGGGATAAGGGGAGGCACGGTTTTAAAAATCAACCCAAGTGCTTCTTCTCATTCTTCTATCTTCTGTCTTTTAGGGAGGCAAGTATAATATGAAATTTTACAATGGCACTCCAGAGTTAGAAAATTTAGAAAAGAATTTAATTATAACATCTTGTCACTTTAACTATCGCATTGCAATTCGTTAGTACATTTATAACATTTAGATGTCACTCATCAACAGACGTCTGATGTTTTGGTCCCATGGACGTCTGTATGCAGTGATTTCCACAGTCACACCATCGTCAAGTAGAGCCAATCTTTCCAGGGAAGATTATCTCAGTGTGTGAACCAGGAAACTTCTAATTTCTTGGAACTTCAGGGCTCAAGCGTTAGTTTACTCTGATAGTAGTTCATCTTTAACACCAGAGAACTGGAATCGCGTGTACTGGCAGATTATTCTGAAATGGGGTCTACCTCATACTTCTTTGTATATGTCTTAGTCCACAAGAACTTCCAGTTGGCCTAGCGTTTCTTACCAATCCTCTTACTGATGAAGATAATTTCCAATGGGAGGCAATAACAAATGCTTCTGTTTTTAGCGAGCTGGAAAAAAACCCCCATTTTGACTTATCTTGCTGCAGTTTCTACAAACGGCTGTGAAATCAGAGCGGGAGTCCTCATCATGACTATCCTCTTTGTTTTTGTTTTTTTGCATTTTAGGAGAGAGAATGACCTAGTTGTGTGAATAAAACCTTGAAAGTATTAGGTATGTAGTAGAAGGTAGACTTTATCAGTTCAGAATATATATACAGTGGCATGAAAACGTTTGGACACCCTTGGTTGAATTGACCGTTATTTTGAACAGTTAAAGGGGTTTTTCCCATCCACATATTTCAGCAGCTTGCCTGCTGGCTGCTCTTCTCACTTCCCGTATTTCTTCCAATACTCAAAGCTGCCCTCGCCCCACCTTCCTTATCAATAATATGCACATGCTTCTAGATAATGGACTAGGTGTTATCCATGTGTTTACATAGAGCAATAAGAGACATGCCTTTATCAGCAAACTGCAAGGTGCTGAATAGCAGGTCTGTAGATAACAGTGAGTGCAGTGAGTGAGTCACTTGTCCTGCTTATTAAGCAGGTCTGACACTATGGAAACGCTGTGTAAACAATGGGAGGAATAACTTCACATAGCAGGAAAGCAAAGCAGAGAAATATATAGGAAGTTCTTATATTTCTCCCTGCTGCTCAATCCACTCTTGGCTTTGGCCCAAAAAAACGCAGCAAAATTTGTAACAAAAAAATGCTGCGTTTCTGCAGTGTGGGTCCTTAGCCTTAACAGGGTTTTCTGGGCTAAAAATCTTTTGTGGGGTTTTTTTTTTTTTGGTTTCTTTCAAAAAGGTCTTAGTACTATTAACCTTTTTCTTGTCGAGGACGTAGCTCCTACGTCCTTCCAGGGTGGCACTTCTCTAGCCGAGGACTTAGCTACTACGTCCTTACTAGAGATGAGTGAGTAGCGAAATATTCGATATTTGTTTCGAGTAGCCCCTCAATATTCGACCGAATATCGAATCCCATTATAGTCTATGGGGAAAAAAGGCTCATTGCAGGGGAAACCACAATTTGACTAAGGAGAATCACCAAGTCCACAGTGACACCCCAGGAAATGATGCCAACACCTCTGGAATGCAACTGGGACAGCAGGGGAAGCATGCCTGGGTGCATCTTACACGCCCAAGTCCCAGTATTACCCAAATATTACAGCCTGTCAACTAGACACTTTCCAAATGCAGTAGAACCTCTATGAAAGTGGAAAAATACTTGGAAACCTTCTTTCCTTCACAATATTTCAAGCTAAGGAAACATTAGCATGCACCCCTTTAAATCATGTTTCCCATGACAACCACAGATCGCATAGGCAATGGGAAATCCAAAAGCCCCCACCCTTAACTGTCATTAAACTGTCATAATTACTTTTCTGGCCCTTCACGTGAGCCCTTCCAAATTAAATTAGAGGCCCTTAAGCTGAGCTAACAGCAGAGATTGAGGCCTTTGAGGCGACTTCAGCCTTTTACCAGCATAGTTTTAGGCCCTTTAAGTTAGTTCAGCCTTGCACCAGCAGAGTTTTTTGCCCTTTGTGTGAGTTGAGCCTTTAACCAGCAGAGATTGTTTTTGGCTTTTGGGTTGAACTGAGCCTTGTAGCAGCAGAGTTTTAGTTTATGGATCTATGGATGAATAGAGCCTTGTCAGAGCATAATATTAGGCCCTTGAGGTGAGCCTTAATGGGTTGATTTTAAATTTTGTTTTTCAACTGTGATGGTGGAGGAGGAGGAACTGAAGACCTGGAGTGCACACACATCCAACTTCATGTCTGGGTGCTTGACACTGGTGGACATGCAAATGATGGGTCAATCCAGTGGCACTTCATTTTTGTCAGCGTCAGCCGGTTAGCACTGTCAGCTTACAGACGGCTGCGCTTACCTGTGATGATGCCACCGCCTGCGCTGAAGACCCTTTCTGATAGAACGCTGGCGGCAGGGCAGGACAGCACCTCCAAGGCGTAAGCCGCAAGTTCCAGGCACAAGTCCAAATTTGACACCCAATAAGTGTAGGGCGTAGAGGAATCGGAGAGGACAGAGCTGTGGTCGGCCAGGTATTCCCCCAACATGTGCCTATACTTGTCCCTCCTGGTGACATTAGGCCCCTCAGCGGTGGTAGTTTGGCCAGGGGGTGCCATTAAGGTGTCCCACACCTTGGAGAGTGTGGACCAGATGGAGAAGCGCGATGCTGGCTGCCCCTCACCAGTAGCCATTGGATGTGCTGTAGCTTGACCGCAACCTTGCTTCCCAGCTGCATTTCCATGCCCCTGGCCTAGTCCCCGTCCCTTTGCCCTAGCCTTGCACATTTTGAGATGTATACAAATGTTAACTTTTTTTTGTTTGTGTGTTGACAACTGTTGGATTGTATACAAATATATATTTTTTGTATACACAGAGGGTAGATGTATTGGGCCTATATACTGCCGTATATACTAGTATGACAGTATACAGGAATGAGTGAGTGAGTTGACAAACTGATGGATTGTATACAAATTTATGGGGGTTTTTTGTATAGAGGGTAGATATATTGGGCCTATATACTGCCGTGTATACCGGATAACACTATACAGCTTTCTTATTACCCCTATGGGACAGTTATACAGAATATACCACTGGTGGAGAATTTGAGCCCTAAAAAGGGCTTTTGTGAAATTTTATGAGCTAAGTGTTTATACTAGTGGTGTATATACACTGGTAAAGTAGTTTAGTTTTTTAAAGAGCTGTTGGTTTTAATTTTTCCTGCCTATCCAAATCTAAATCCTCTCACGCCCTCAGCACGTCTCTCCCTATCTAACTCCGAACTGCAAATGACACGAATATGGCTGACACTATTCTTATGAATCAGAGGTCACCTGATTTCGCCACTCAATGACTTTTTCCCATTTTTTTTTCAATACCTACATTTTCCTGCTTCCTGTCCCACCTTCCCTGCACAGTTATTGGTGCAAAAAAGTGCCAGGTAAGATGAGAGGGGATTCGAAATTTTCACTGCGTTTACCAAATGGTATTCGATTGGAATCGAATATCTCAAACACCTTAATATTCGATCGAATTCTTGATCGAACGGTATTTCCTTACGACTAATGTGGATATCTCTTGACTCGTTTGGGCTATGAAGATAATTTTAAGTTCATTTTAAAGATGAGAATTTCATCTTTAAAATGATACCAAGGGCTTCATGTTAACCCTTACAGTGCCAAAGCGATTCACTGTTGGAAATGCTATTCGGGATTGAGATCCCATTGAACATCTCAATTACCAACAGTGTTTTTAACAGCGATTTGCTTAAAATCTGTTAGGGCTAATATGAAGAACTTGGAATCTAAAACTATCTTCATAGCCCAAACGAGTCCTGAGATACAGGACTTTAAAGTGTCTGCTCTCCCCCCCACCTCCTGTCTCGGACAGCATCAGTGAACTGTAGTAAGAAGGGCAGGAGGGATGAGGAGCCCTGCAGCCTGCACAGAGACAGAGAAGCATTCTGCTCTCTGTGGATAACCTGTATGTGACCCCAGGAGGGGGGTAGCAGGGGCTTTCAGTCCCTGTTATCCCCTCTCCTATCAATCAGAGCGCAATCTATACCTTTGCGCTCTGATTGTCACATACAGGTATAATGTAATTCCCTCTAAGCCTTACTAGTGGGGTGTTCTTATGTTATACCCTCTGAACATAACCAGGAAGTTTCTTGGCACTGTTAGGTAGGTGCAAATATGTGTGTTAGTGCTTTTTTTTTTTTTTTTCAAAAAAATGTTTTGTTTGTCTCAAAGTTGCATGAAGGAGAATGTGGCTATTGATTACCCATTAAGACATATGTAATCTTCATGTAGTCTACTTTCAAAAAATATATAGGGTTTAGGGGTTCACTTGCTTTTTACGGTGTGTAATCCCTACATTTTATGGGATGACACTTTTTTTTTTTTTTTTTTTCTCCAGCTTCAAAGCAGATTTTTGTTCCTTCCAGTTCTAGTGATTTTCTGAAGACTTGTGCATGCGGGTGTAGGCCTTAGTGATATGAATGAACTCTGCACATGTTGAGCTCTTGTTTTTAGGAGGTTTTGTGCATATAATTTATTGTTTGGTTTCCACTTATACCAACTAATATACATTTATTTGCATTTTTTCATGAAACATTCACTTTAAATCAAAATTGCATGAAGGTGCCTTTTCGTATACAGTACAGTACAAAGTGGCATTCTGACAATGCTGCAGGTGTCTACTTTAAGAAAATATATACGTATGGGGGGGTTGGATAATTTTTTTTAACGTTGCAATTTGGGTTTGATTTTCCATCTCAAAATTGTGAAAGTAGCTCTGGCTATTGGAGGTGCAAAATTTCCAGAGACCCTTGGCACTAAAAGGGTTAATAAATGCACCAATATACCTTTAGCAGTGTTTTGAATGCTTTCTGGGTGTTTCTGGGAGCTCCTGGTATCTTCATTTTTTAACATCAGAGGTTGGCAACCCCTGGCATGCGTGCCAAGAGTGGTGCGTATGGCATATTTTGTTGGCAGGTCAGCCAACATGGGACCTGCAGGTACTAAGAGAAGACGGAGCGTCCTTTAGTGCTCTGCTACTGCAGTGATATAGGATTCTCCACCTTCTCTTGCTAGAAAATGATGAGGTGGAGCTCGGGATGTGCAACACAAGGTCCCTGCCTGCTACAGAGATGAGCTCCTGCCCTGTTCATCCTGCAACGAAGGAGAGCTTTGTCAGCAAAGTGAAAATAAGAATAAAAACGGATACGTTCGGGGGTTACTATTATTTTTAATGCAGGCATTGGGTTATTGAAGGGGTTTGGGTTAATTGCACCAAAATACCTTTAGCAGTATTTTAAGTGATTTCTGGTTTTCTATGGGAGCTACTGGCATCTTCTGCATTTATTTACATGGTTCTCTTGCCTACAACTCCCTTGAATCCTCTCAATCCCCCTCCCTGATTAGCAAGTCTGTGGACTACTATCCCTTTCTATCCATCTACCAATTCCCCCCCCCCTGCAGACTTGCTTCACTACAAGTTTATGCTTAAAGGGATTCTACCATTAAACTATCTTTTTTTTTTTTCTAATGAACACGTCGGAATAGCCTTAAGAAAGGCTATTCGTCTCCTACCTTTAGACGTGGTCTCCGCCGCGCTGTTCCTTAGAAATACCGGTTTTAACCGGTATGCAAATGAGCTCTCCGCAGCAATGAGGGTGGGCCCCAGCGCTGAAAGGCCGATGAGCGCATCCCCATTGCTGCCCGAGAGCTGGCCGGTGAACGTTTTATGCTCTCTGCCGCGAAACCGTTTTTTTTTTTTTTTTTTTTTAAATTGGACATGCAGTACTCTGTGTCCGGTTTAAAAAAAAAAAAAAAAAAAAGGTTTTGCGGCAGAGAGCATAAAACACTCACCGGCGCTCATGCCCGGACCCGGTCTGACAGCTTTCAGTCTTCTGCATGCTGAAGACTGAAAGCTCAGAACGGACACCGGACGCTAGTGTGAACCTAGCGTCATCTTATAACCCTTATAATCCACAAGACTCTCCATAATGCTGCACTTCCCTACATTTCCTCCCTCCTTTCTTTCTATTGCCCAGTCCATGTTTTCCGTCCTCTCAATGACCTAACACTAACATCTTCTATTATCAGAACTTCACACTCCTGTATCCAAGACTTCTCCCAAGTTGCTCCACTTTTCTGCAATGCTCTATCCCAGGCAATCAGATTAACTCCCAATTTCTACAGCTTCAAGCACAAACTAAAGACACGTCTTTTCAGACAGGCCTATCACAATTCCTAATGTAAACCCTTCCGTACCATAATTATAATCCCTAAAACCCTCCACTGTTCATGCTCCCACATTAACCTACAGGATATGATGTATCAGACTAACTTTATATGTCCAGTCACCATTTACACATAAAGGAACACGTTGATTGATACGGCTTATTTATGTGTAATGAAAGTAACTTCTATCACAACTGCCTCTCAACTGTAGAAGCAATGCTACCTCCTATGTCGACCCTGCTACCATTTGTTACCCTCTCTTTCTCACAGATTGTAAGATTTTGCGAGCAGGGCCCTCAGTTTTATTGTGTGAATTGACTATTAATCTGTAGTGTATCTCATTGTCTGTACTCGAACCCTACAATTTGTAAAGTACTGCGAAATGTTGACGCTATATAAATAAAATTAATCTGGACATCTCTGCAGCTTTTGACACTGTTGACTATCAGCTTCTCCTCACTATGCTCCGCTCAGTCGGCCTCAATGACACTGCGCTCTCCTGGTTCTCCTCTTATCTCTCAGACTGCACTTTCAGTGTATCATTTGCGGGCTCTGTTTCCTCCCCTCTTTCTCTTGCTATTGGGGTCCCTCAGGGCTCGGTCCTAGGCCCCCTGCTCTTTTCTCTCTACACAGCCCCCATTGGACAAACCATTGCCAGATTTGGCTTCAAATACCATCTTTATGCTGATGACACCCAATTATACACATCTTCCCGTGACATCACCCTTGCACTCATAGAGAACACCAGTGACTGTCTTTCTGCTGTCTCTAATATCATGTCCTCGCTCTTTCTGAAACTAAATATCTCTAAGACTGAACTACTACTGTTTCCACCATCTTACAGATCTGTCCCTGATATATCCATTGTAGTCTCAGGCCTTACTATAACTCCTAGGCAGCATGCCCGCTGCTTCGGGGTCATGTTTGATGCAGACCTTTCCTTCACCCCTCATATTGAATCACTCGCACGTTCATGTCACCTCCACCTCAAAAACATCTCCAGAATACGCCCTTTCCTTACCAGAGATACACTAAAGACACTTATTGTCTCTCTGATTCATTCTCGCCTTACTAATCGGTCTTCCCCTCACTAAACTCTCCCCTCTACAATCTATTCTGAATGTAGCAGCCAGGCTCATCTATCAATCTAGACGCTACGCTGGTCTGTGCCAGTCGCTACATTGGCTGCCTATTCATTATAGAATAAAATATAAAGTTATTACTCTCATCCACAAGGCTCTCCATAATGCTGCACCTCCCTACATTTCCTCCCTCATCTCTATCTACCGCCCAACACGTGTTCTCCGTTCACTCAATGACCTAAGACTTACATCCTCTATTATCAGAACTTCCCACGGTCGTATACAAGACTTCTCCCGAGCTGCACCACTTCTCTGGAATGCTCTACCCTGGACAATCAGATTAACTCCCAATTTCTACAGTTTCAAACGCAAATTAAAGACACATCTTTTCAGACAGGCCTATCACAAAACCCTTCCGTACTATAATTAGAATCCTCAAAATTTAACCCTCCTCTGTCCCAGCTCCCACATTTCCCCACATGATATGATGCCACTTCAGGTTAACTTTATAGGTCCAAGCTCCATCCACATGTTAAAGGACACCACTAGTGAGGACTCATAAAGTTTTATGTTTGTGTAATGTCAGTAACCTCTATTACAAAAGTGTCTGACCTCTGCATAAGCAATGCCGCCCCTGTTACCTCTTTGGTCACCCCTTCTACCTCATAGATTGTAAGCTCTTGCGAGCAGGGCCCTCAGTCCCATTGTGTGAAATTACTTTATTTGTAATGCATCTTTGTCTGTATTTGAACCCTACAAATTGTACAGCGCTGCGGAATATGTTGGCGCTATATAAATAAAATTTATTATAATTAAAATCTACCGTATATACTCGAGTGTAAGTCGACTTTTTCAGCACCGTTTTTATGCTGAAAAAGCTTCCCTCGGCTTATACTCGAGTCAGGATCCACGGAGCACAGAAACTTGAAGGACCTGCATAAATAAATTAAACGAAGCTCCTGTAGAAACTAGAATGTAACATCTGCAGATAAGTTCGTGGCCAGGATTCATTGTTTCTTATAGAAGATGTCTGTCGTATGGAGGAGAGGAAGCTACAGTAAAGTGAAAGTAAAACACACAGGTACATTAACACATAGGTATTAATGTCAGGAATTTGGGGTTATTAATTTTAGTTTTAGTAACTCCATGTGCCTCACATTAATAGCAGTTAACCCCATCATGTCCCTCATATTAACCCCTGGGTGCCCCATATAATATGTGAGACACATGGGGGTACTAATAAAGGACCTTAATTATGAAGATGCCTAATTATTACCTCCATATGTCCCACAGATCAGTAACTCTTATGTGAGGCACGCAGGGGGTTAATGTGAGGGACATGATGAGGTTAACTGCTATTACTATGAGGCACATGGAGTTACTAAGCGGACATGCACATGACCAGACTTTTTATCTGCAATGGTGGATTTCCCCCCTTAGGCTTATACTCGAGTCGATAAGTTTTCCCAGTTTTTTGTGGTAAAATTCAGGGCCTCGGCTTGTTTTATATTCGGGTCTGCTTATACTCGAGAATATACGGTATATTATAATATTATCATTATTCTCCTGCTTTTGTGGGATGCCACCACTTTCATTTTCAGAGTGCTAGGCAGCTGCTTACCATGGCAGAACCCATGTCTGCTTTTTTTTTGGCAAAAGGTTGGTGGAGGCTGGGTATTTATAAAGTTGTAAAATTTGCATCACTTGTCCTTTCTTAACCATAATAGTGAACAAGCCGAAAAACGTGACTTAGACCATAAAGGGGTTTTCTAGGAAGATATTTATGATTTTTTTTTTTTTTTTTTTTTTTTAAGAAGGATCTGTTGGTGATTGTAGTGGGTTAATAAGTACACCCATTTACCTTTAGCAATGTTTTGAAGTGATTTCTGGGTGTCTGACAGCTGCTGCCATACTCTGCCTTTTTACTAAGTGTTAACTTCCTGTGTAGCTGCTACACTACTTCCTTCTCACTCACCCCACTCCCCTTACTCCCTGTCTTAAACCCTCCCTGTCTCATAAGCCTAGCGATCCTGCCCATTACCGGTCTTTCCTACCCTCTCTGTCTCACTAAGCCTAGCGATCCCACCCTCCCCTGTCTGTAGCCAACTTATTCCGCCCACTACTAGAAGACAGAAAGAGGGGAGGAGCCCGTTCCCTGGACACAGGAAGATTTGAAAAATATTGATGGGGATTTATAAAGCTGTAAAATTAGCATCACTTGGCCTTTCTTAACCATGATGGTGAACAAGCCGAAAAACTTAACTTTGTGGGGGGAAGAGTAATGGTGATGATATGTTTCGGAAGCGGTGAAATGGAACGTTAACAGGTTATCAGACCTCAGAGTATAAGCCGAGGGCCAGGGGAGAGGTAAGGATACGTTAACTGTTACTCTGCTCTACTGGGTTCCGGCACGACTCCCTGATGTCTTCGGCTTAGCTTGAAACGAGTTACATTTTAGTCTATTAAGGCTAGGCTTATATCTGGCCACAGGTCTCCACCCCCAAGTCTCCAACAGAAACTCTGGTGTAGCTTTGAGGATGGCCTTAGGCTGAGTTCACACTGAGTTTTTTTTTTAGTTAGGAATTCGCCTCAAAATCAGTCTCCAAAAAAGCCTCCCAATACAACTCTATTGGAAGGATTTTTTTGATTTTGAGGCAGATTGCTGACCAAAAAACTCTGTGTGAACTCAGCTTTAGTCTACACATCATACTTGTATATTGTAATAAACAGCTGTAGACATGTGTTTAAACAAATGCCTCATGTTGATTTTAGTTTATCCAGCTCTGGATGACACATTGTCATTGGGACATTGACTTTGAACATATGATCTGTGACTAAACTCAGTGTTTTTCTTTACATTAAATGTTGATAACCTCAGATTTTGATTTAGTGACTATTGTGTACTATTCTAAAAGGGTTAATGTGTATGACAGATTTGTTTTTCCTGAAGCTGCAAGCTATAAGTCGGCTCTCCGCCACCTGTATTCTGATGCCTCCAGACGCTATTTAAAATATGTCGGCATCACTATGTTTTCATATTTAACTCTGGTCTCCTTGGTTCCCACACTAAACACAAGGGAACTTCCCATGAATTTCACTAAGCAGAGACACCTACTGGTAGAAGAATACAGTTGGATTGAGCATCCCTTTACTCCCCCTCAAGCACATTTAACTTCTAAATCCGTCTATGGAATTTTTTGCCTGGTATGGAGGCAGCATATCTTTAAATCTGACTCCCCACTGTCTAAAGACACATGCCTGCAATAATTTACTCTCGCTTAAGCTGCGTTGGTTCATAAACCTATGGCTACATCTGAATGTACAGTCATGCATACCATTCCAGTGTTAGTGTTTCTAAAATTCCTATAGAAAGGGGCAAGCATAGTGTGAATCGCTTTTGTATTTACATGGCGTATAAAGATTAAAGGGGTTGTCCCATCACAAGGATCCTATCTATACTGCTTGTTAATGTGGATGTAAGACTTTTCCTAAATACATTGCTTCAGCAAAACTGCTTTGTTTGTCCACTATCTTACTTTATTCAATTCTTTGTGGCCACAGCCCTGACTTACGCTGGGTTCACACCTGCGTTTGGGGTCTCCGTTCTATGGTTTCCGTCTTCTGCATGCCAGAAGACGGAAACCATAGACCGGGTCCGGCCGTGAGCGGCGGTGAGCGTTTTAGGCTCTCCGCCGCGAAACCGGATTTTTTTTATCCGGACACAGAGTACTGCATGTCCGACTCTGTGTCTGGATTATAAAACCCGGTTTCGCGGCACGGGAGCGAGCCTGTGTCTGTAGCTATTCCTGTGTCTACACCATGTGACCTAGGTTCCTGTTAGCAGATAGGGGAGAGGAGCTGCTTTCATTTCTTCTGTTCTCCCAGTTATCAGGCTAGCTAATTCAATTGTGTTCATTATGGCAGAGACAGGCAGTCTCTGTATGTAACACAGAATGGAGTTGCTGCTGCCTGTACTTCATAGTCCAATATGGGTGGGCGGAGCTACACACTAATTTGGGGGCGGAGCTAAACGGCAGGTTGCATGTGAAACCCCGCCCACCAAATGATGCAAGAAACCAGGAAGAAAGAAGATTTTACAGCAGTAAAGACTGATGAGTATGTGAGGTGGGAATACCCCTTTAAAGTTTAGAGATGAGCGAATACCGTTCGATCGAGTAGATATTCGATTGAATTTTAAGGTATTCGACATATTCGATTCCATTCGAATACCGCGCGGTAAACACAGTAAAAATTCATATGCCCTCCCACCTTCCTTGGTGCTTTTTTTGAACCAATAACTGTGCAGTGAAGGTGACACAAGAAGCAGGAAAACGTAGGCATCAAAAAAAAAAAAAAAAAAAAATAAGGAAAAAGTCATTGGCTGGCGAAATCAGGTGACCTCGGATCTATAAGAATAGTGGCAGCCATATTTGTCTCAGTTGTGGTTTGGAGAGATAGGGAGAGACATTGTATGGGGTTGAGATACAGTTTAGACACTGCTAGGCAGGAAAACATTACAATCAATAGCTCTTTTCAGAGCTACACTGCAGGAACAGTGTACACATACACTGAACCTGCCAATGATGTGTGAGAATAGCATCAAGGGAAGGGGCGGG
This sequence comes from Leptodactylus fuscus, assembly GCF_031893055.1. Lineage (NCBI taxonomy): Eukaryota > Metazoa > Chordata > Amphibia > Anura > Leptodactylidae > Leptodactylus > Leptodactylus fuscus. The sequence continues at coordinate 214,552,114 of NC_134265.1, forward strand.
CATTTGGATGTGGAAATCCAGCTGGGGATCCAGTCCACAGTCCAGGTACTGGAGAGGGGCTGCCAGCAGTGCCCTCGTCAGTAGCACAAGGGGATGAGGAAATAGAGCTGGGGATCCAGGCCGCAGTAGCTTGACTCCAATTATATACTGGAGAGGGGCAGCCAGCAGTGCCACAACATCAAGCAGGGTGTAGTGCTGACGAGGCCTGAGCACAAGGAACCTATACCACGGTAGATAGCCGATATTGTGGACCCGCAACCAGCATGTCCTGTCCACAGTACTGACAAGACACCATTCCATGTGTCTGTGCCAGCACACAAGGTCCTCATCCTCCTCCTCCAACATCACCACCTTCACCGTAAATAAATAGTTAAAAAAAATAATAATAATAATGTTTTAGGGTTGTCCCCCAAGGTCCTGAAATCTAATTTTTTAGGGGTCACCCCAAGGGCCAAAAACTAAAACTCTGCTGGTTAAAGGCTCAATTCACCCAAACGGCCTAAAATACTGCTGGTTATAGGCTCTACTCACCCCAAGGGCCAAAACACTGCTGGTTAAAGGCTCAGTTCACCCCAAGGGCCAAAAACACTGCTGGTGCAAGGCTCAACTCACCCCAAGGGCAAAAAAAACTCTGCAGGTGCAAGGCTGGACTAACTTAAAGGGCCTAAAACTATGCTGTAAAAGGCTCAAGTCGCCTCAAGGGCCTCAATCTCTGCTGGTAGCTCATCTTAAGGGCCTCTAACTTAATTTGGAAGGGCTCATTTGAAGGGCCAGAAAAGTAATTGTTGGAGGTCACACCACATCACATACACATAAACAATGACAGTTAAAGGTGGGGGCTTTTGGATTTCCCATTGCCTATGCCATCTGTGGTTGTCATGGGCAATGTGATTTAAAGGGATGCATGGTAATGTTTCTTTAGCTTTAAATTTGCGTTTCTGTCCATACTATTGTGGAGGAAAGAAGGTTTCCAAATATTTTTCCACTTTCATAGCAGTTCTATTGAATTTGGAAAGCGTCTAGTTGATAGGCTGTAATATAAGGGTAATACTGGGACTTGGGTGTGTTAGATGCCCCCAGGCATGCTTCCCCTGCTGTCCCAGTTGCATTCCAGAGGTGTTGGCATCATTTCTTGGGGCGTCATTGTGGACTTAGTTTATCCTGAAATGAGCATTTCCCCCCCCCCATAGACTATAATGGGATTCGATATTCGGTCGAATAGTCGAATATTGAGGGGCTACTCTAAACGAATATCCAATATTTCACTACTCGCTCATCTCTATTAAAGTTCAATTGACCTGCAGTCTCTTCTTCTCACTTCATGTATTTCTTCCCCTCTCCCTGCCTTTTGCTGAACGGGCCTAAGAAGGATCACAATACTTATGCAGATCACATAATATGCACAAGCTTGTAGAGAATGGACTCCGTGTTATCTGTGTGTTCACATAGAGAGATAACAGACATGGCTTTATCAGCAAGTTGCACTTAGTTGAACTGATTGTTCTGCCGCGGAGCTGTAGATAGGAGTGAGAGCAGTGAGTGACATCACTTGTCCTACAGGTTCCTTTTTAAATGCTATTCAGGCATATGTTTATCTAAAAACCGGAAAATCTAATGATAGAGCTCCTTTAAAGCTTAAACCTGCTGGGGGCAGTTTTGTGTTTTTATTTAAAAAAAAAATAAAATTCACACCGCTAGCCTGTCCCACTTTCTCTGTCGTCTCACGCCTCCTGGTTCATTTGCTCTCCTGATTTTCTTGCGCCGTTGTACTAAAGCCTTCAGTTTAAATAAACTTTAAAAGGGTGGTCCACTTTTGCCTGGACAACCCCTTTAAATCTATGTCTAAAATCAGTGCTGTTTGTGGATTTGTGTCACACATTTTCTCTTCCTCAGGCTTTTACCATGTGAACATAACCTAAAGGCTGAGACCCACCATTACGGAAACACAGCTGATTTTGCTGCGTTTGTTTTGAGGTGTTTTTTTTTTTTTTTTTATTGTGCCAAGACCAAGAATGGCTACATAAGGAATGGGGATATATGTAGGAAGTTCTTATATTTCTCTCTTCCACTCAATCCACTCCTGACTTTGGCTCTAAATGCAGCAAAATCTGCAACAAGAAAAATGCTGCATTTCCGCATCGTGGGGCCTTAACATAAAGCTTCCACATTAAAGGGAGTCTGTCAGCAGGAAAATCTGTATCAAACTAATGATAGTATAGCAGCAACCCTGTAAGGTGCTTTCTAAAGATGCGTTTCTTAGGGTGCATTCACACTACGGATATGCTGACTGATTCTGAACGTTAAAGGTGTTGTCCCATCACAAGGATCCTATCAATACTGCTTGTTAATATGGATTTGAGACTTTTCCTAAATACACTGCTTTGTTTGTCCACTATCTTACTTTATTCAATTCATTGTTGACACAGCCCTTGACTTATCTGCTCAAAAGTCAAGTGATGTATCTGCCTGCTCTCAGGGAGGAGGGGCTAAGTGCACGGGAGCGAGCCTGTGTATCTAGCTATTCCTGAGTCTACACCACATGACCTAGGTCCTGCACTCAGGGGAGAGGAGCTGCTTTCTGAACGTCTTCTGTTCTCCCAGTTATCAGGCTAGCTAATTCAATTGTGTTCATTATGGCAGAGACAGGCAGTCTCTGTATGTAACACAGAATGAAGTTGCTCCTGCCTGTACTTCATAGTCCAATATTGTGCATATAGTGTTTAAGGACCTTTGATGACATCACAGGCCCTTCAGCCACCCCATAGGATCACGCTATGCGGTGGGCGGAGCTACACACTAATTTGGGGGCAGAGCTAAACGATAGGTTGCATGTTAAACCCCGCCCACCAAATGATGCAAGAAACCAGGAAGAAAGAAGATTTTACAGCAGTGAAGACTGCTGAGTATGCGACGTGGGAATACCCCTTTAAAACACGTTCAGAATCAGCGCGTATAAAGCAGATCCCATTCATTTCAATGGGAGCCGGCATACGAGTGCTCCCCATTGAAATGAATGGGCTGCTTTTTTCTCTACGAGCGCTCCCATTGAAGCATATACGGCTCGGAATGAGCCGAGCGAGCTGAACATGCGAGCGCTTCCTATTCACTTGTTTTTTTCACTTATGTTTTACGTTCAGAATGAGCTTGCGTATCCGTAGTGTGAATGCACCCTTATTCTGCAAATTGCTGAAGTACTACAGCGGCAGTATGGTGTGCACACAGAGACTGTGTGCCAATTTACCTTGTGGGTGTCAGCCGTATGTTACGACTGACAGAGTCCTGTAACGCCTGCGATCCGAACTGGGTTCAATTGCGGGTGTTAACCCCTGTGATGCCATGGTAAAACATGACCACTGCATCTCAGGCGTTTCTCTATGTCCTGTGGTCCCGATCGCCATCCCAGACCACGTGACGTCTGGGATATTACCATATAGGCCCGAGCCAGCTAGGATTAACATCGGAGAGGTGAGTAAAACTGTTTATGTTCTCTCACCTCCCCTGGGGTGCCGATTATTATATTCGGGGTCTGAAAAGACCCCCCCCAAGTATAATAGCGGCAGTGGGATTGCGGCCTGGGCTCAGGCCTACTCACTGACAGCCTCCGCGGCCTATAGTATAAGGTGAAGCGGGGGTCGGCAGTGAGCAGGCCCGGGGAGGTTGGTAAATAGGCCACTACCTGCTGGGGATACCCAAACATAAAGTTCTTATACTTTCCAACCTCCTGCCGCCGCCGCCTCCTCTTCTCCTGGCAGTACATTGCGTCTCAGCGTAGGGGGTGTGATGACGCCGCCTGCGCTGAGATGCAGTAAGATGTCACCGACACACGCCGGGTGCGGGCCACGTCACCCGGCATGTGATGTAGCCGGGAGAGAGGAGGCCGGGACTGGAGTGGAGGCCCACTGCTAACTGGGCGGCCGCTGGAGCAGCGCTGCTGCCGATAGGTGGGTGGTGAGGCAGCGCTGTCTCCAGGGCTGCCTTGAGATGTTTCCAAGGTAGAGAAGACGTTCTGGAAACATCTTGGGGCAGTCCTGACTCTCCACATCAGCCATTTTGATTTTTTTTTTTTTTTTTTTTTTTAATAGTTTGGGCATTTTCAGACTTGGAGATGCCTAATGTTTGTTTACTGTTATTTATATTTACAGTGGGTACGTAAAGTATTCAGACCCCTTTAATTTTTTCACTCTGTTTCATTGCAGCCATTTGGTAAATTTAAAAAAAGTTATTTTTACTTATTAAAGGGGTTGGCCACCATTAAGCTGAAAAAAAAATCAAAGTTGGGTTGGACCCCCCTTTTGCCTTCAGAACTGCCTCAATTCTTCGTGGCATAGATTCAACAAGGTGCTGGAAGCATTCCTCAGAGATTTTGGTCCATATTGACATGATGGCATCACACAGTTGCCGCAGATTTGTCGGCTGCACATCCATGATGTGAATCTCCCGTTCCACCACATCCCAAAGATGCTATATTGGATTGAGATCTGGTGACTGTGGAGGCCATTGGAGTACAGTGAACTCATTGTCATGTTCAAGAAACCAGTCTGAGATGATTCCAGCTTTATGACATGGCGCATTATCCTGCTGAAAGTAGCCATCAGATGTTGGGTACATTGTGGTCATAAAGGGATGGACATAGTCAGCAACAATACTCAGGTAGGCTTTGGCGTTGCAACGATGCTCAATTGGTACCAAGGGGCCCAAAGAGTGCCAAGAAAATATTCCCCACACCATGACACCACCACCACCTGCCTGAACCGTTGATACAAGGCAGGATGGATCCATGCTTTCATGTTGTTGACGCCAAATTCTGACCCTACCATCCGAATGTCGCAGCAGAAATCGAGACTCATCAGACCAGGCAACGTTTTTCCAATCTTCAATTGTCCAATTTCGATGAGCTTGTGCAAATTGTAGCCTCAGTTTCCTGTTCTTAGCTGAAAGGAGTGGCACCCGGTGTGGTCTTCTGCTGCTGTAGCCCATCTGCCTCAAAGTTCGACGTACTGTGCGTTCAGAGATGCTCTTCTGGCTACCTTGGTTGTAACGGGTGGCTATTTGAGTCACTGTTGCCTTTCTATCAGCTTGAACCAGTCTGGCCATTCTCCTCTGACCTCTGGCATCAACGCATTTCCGCCCACAGAACTGCCGCTCACTGGATGTTTTTTCTTTTTCGGACCATTCTCTGTAAACCCTAGAGATGGTTGTGCGTGAAAATCCCAGTAGATCAGCAGTTTCTGAAATACTCAGAGCAGCCCTTCTGGCACCAACAACCATGCCACGTTCAAAGGCACTCAAATCACCTTTCTTCCCCATACTGATGCTCGGTTTGAACTGCAGGAGATTGTCTTGACCATGCCTAAATGCACTGAGTTGCCGCCATGTGATTGGCTGATTAGAAATTAAGTGTTAACGAGCAGTTGGACAGGTGTACCTAATAAAGTGGCCGGTATATGATATATAATTTGGAGTACACCACCCATGAACTTTTCAGACCCCAGAGTATTATAACTGGAGGCCCAGGGAATGTGACAAAAATAAAAACCAATGCTATTTACCTCTCCTGGATTCCAGCAGACGTTGGTTATACCGGTATAATTATGCATTTTGATGTCGGTCTGACCCACGTAACATTACTAAAGAGGCCTGAAGACCTACAGGATTCCAGAGGGATCATTATATTTACGAGCTTAATAATAGTAGTTTCAGTTTGAACGTCTTTGGTCCGAACAGAACCGCCAGGCAAATCTCATAAAATGCATCTCATGGGGTTTGCTAAACATATTCTCATGCTGTGTGCTCATGACCTTACTCACTGATCCCCACTTCTACTTCTGCCCGCCTCTGCTTCCGCCGCCTTCCTCTTGTTCCCTTCGGGGGCCCTGTGTGTCCTATATCATGTCGCTGTCAGCATATGATATGAGGCTCACAGGGCCCCGTGGAGGGAACAAGAGGCAGTAGAGGTGGCTGTGAAGAGGAACGGGGATCGGAAAGTAAATGGGGCCCAGCTACCTGCTGGGTTACTCCAGCAGGTGATTGCCTATTTAAAAAAAAAAAAAACCCAATCAAACAAAAAAAACCACAGAGGCCCGCAAAACCGTTGCGGGGGATGCTGATCGGGATCCCAGCACATACAGAAACCCCTTGAGATGCCACGGTCATGTTTGACCGTGACATCTCAGGGGTTAACACCCACGATCTGACCCAGTTCTGACCGCGGGTGTTGCAGCACAGTGTCAGCCGTATCACACTGGCTGTATAGGCTGACGGCTTCCATTCTTGGCAGGATCAACCAGGTAAGTGGAGGGGAAGAGATGGGGCAGACTCGGGGGTCACTGGTTAGACCCCGGGCTGCCTATAAGGAATACCGGCATCTCCCCCGAAACAGAGCCCAGAATATAAGGAAACCCCTGAGATGTCGTAGTCATGACCATAGCATCTCAGGGGTTAAGATAAATCAGCAAAGCAGCGCAGGCGTGCACAAAGTCACATGACATGGTCAGACTGTGTCAATGTCCCTCCATGTCACGCGCACGGTGGTCAAAAGGAAGGCGTGTCAGGGAGCTGGCAGATCAATGTTAGTGGGGGGGGCGTGGCTTCAAAAATAGTGACAGAAGTAAAAATTAAAATGTCTGAGTAAGTTTATTATTTATCTTTGTGCTACACATTGCACACTTTTAGCTATAAAGTGGCCAATCCCTTTAATGTACACTCAGCACCCCATCTTGACAGAAAAACTTCCAGAAATGTAGACCTTTTTACAAATTTATTAATAAAGATCAACTGAAATATGGCATGGTCATAAGTATTCAGACCCTTTGCTCATTATTCAGTAGAAGCACCCTTTTGAGATAGTACAGCCATGAGTCTACTTTGCAATGATGCAACAAGTTTTTCACATGTGGATTTGGGGTCCTCTGCCAATCTTCCTTGCAGATCCTCTCCAGTTCCGTCAGGTTGTATGGTGAACGTTGGTGGACAGCTATTTTCAGGTCTTTCCAGAGATGTGCGATTGGGCTTAGGTCAGGGCTCTGGCTGGGCCAGTCAAGAATGGTCACGGAGTTGTTGTTGTTGTCGGAGTTGTTGTTGTTGTTTTATTATATAGCATCATTAATTCCATGGTGCTTTACATTTGGGGGTTTACATACAATACACAAAATATACAGGTAGCTATAATACTAACCGTGATCGGCTGGCACAGTGGGGTAGAGGTCCCTGCCCGCGAGGGCTTACAATCTATGAGGGAAGGGGGGTAGAGACAGAAGGAGAGGGGGAGACTGTACAGATGGCAGTGAGGTGATAGTGTTATTGGAGGTTGTAGGCCTTCCTGAATAGGTGAGTCTGTGATTGTGGGGCTCAGTCTTATGTGTCGTGGTAAGGAGTTCCAGAGTATGGGGGATGCACGGGAGAAATCTTGGAGGCGGTTGTGTGAGGAGCGGATGAGGGCAGAGCGGAGTAGGAGATCATTGGAGGATCTGAGGTTACGTGTGGGCAGGTAGCGGGAGATTAGTTTAGAGATATATGGAGGGGCCAGGTTGTGGATGGCTTTGTATGTTAACGTTAATAGCTTGAACTCAATTTGCTGGGCTATAGGAAGCCAGTGGAGGGACTGGCAGAGGAGAGCAGCCGATGAAGATCGGGGGATGAGGTGAATTAAGCAAGCAGCGCAGTTTAAGGTGGACTGGAGGGGGGCGAGGGTGTTAGCTGGGAGTCTATGGAGAAGGATGTTGCAGTAGTCTAAGCGGGAGATTATGAGGACCTGGATGAGCATCTTGGTAGTTTCCAGAGTGAGGAAGGAGCGGATTCGGTGGATGTTCTTGAGCTGGAGGCGACAGGAGGTGTTAAGGGTTTGAATATGTGACTTGAAGGATAGGTCAGAGTCCAGGGTTACCCCAAGGCATCCGGCCTGTGGGACAGGGGTAAGTGGGGTTTCGTTAACTTTGATAGATGGGTCGGGTGGAGGGGCCATAAGGGATGGGGTAAAAATGATGAACTCCATTTTCTCCATGTTGAGTTTGAGAAAGTGGGAGGAGAGGAAGGAGGCTACGGCCGCTAAACAATCTGGAACTCTGGCCAGCAGGGAGGTAATGTCTGGTCCAGAGATGTAGATTTGGGTGGCGTTGGCATAACAGTGGTACTGGAAGCCATGAGATTCTATGAGTTGGCCCAGGCCAAAGGTGTAGATGGAGAACAGGAGGGGTCCTAGGACGGAGCCTTGGGGGACACCTACAGAGAGTGCGCGTGGTGAGGAGGTGGAGAGTGAGTAGGAGACACTGAATGTGAGGTATGAGGAGATCCAGGAAAGGGCCAGGTCTGAGATGCCAAGGGATGAGAGAATTTCTAACAATGGGGAGTTGTCGATTGTGTCAAAGGCAGAGGAGAGGTCAAGGAGGAGGAGGACAGAGTAATGGCGCTCGGCTTTGGCGGTTAGCAGGTCATTAGTGACTTTTGTTAGGGCAGTTTCAGTGGAGTGACGGGGTCTGAAGCCTGACTGTACTGTAGTCTGTCAGAGAGCAGGTTGGACGAGAGATAGGAGGAGAGTTCGGAGTGGACATGTTGCTCAAGTTTTGAAGCGTACGGGAGCAGTGAGATGGGACGATAGTTGGCTGGGGAGGACGGGTCGAGGGACGGCTTCTTAAGTATAGGTGTGACAGTGCCATTTTTTTTTTTTTTTTGGGGGGGGGGATGATCCATTGGCTAGGGATAGGTTGAAGAGATGGGTTAGGGCCGGAGTAATGACTTCAGTAAGCTTGGGGATGAGATGTGACTGGATCGGGTTAAGCCTGCAGGTGGTGAGATGGGATTTGGAGATTAGGGAGGAGAGTTTTTCATTAGTGATGGAGGAGAAACCGGTCAGGGATGGGAGAGCAGTGAGTAGTTGGGTAGAGGGGTTGTCGGGGGAGTAGGGTGAGACTGCCTCTGATGGTGTCAATTTTAGTTTTAAAGTAAGAGGCGAAGTAGTCAGCAGATAAGTGATGTCGGAGGGGGGCAAGAGGACGGAGGAGGGAGTTAAAGGTGGAGAATAGCTGTTTGGGGTTGCGAGAGAGTGCAGATATGAGTGTGGTGAAATAGACCTGCTTCGCAGAGGTGATTTTGTTCTTAAATGTGAGAACTGCCTCTTTGTAACTGAGGAAATCCTCCTGGGAGTGGCTTTTCTTCCAGAGGCGTTCTGCAACCTGTAAGCACGTCTCAGTTTTTTAGTCAGGACGATATGCCAGGGTTGTCTATTGATCGGCCGGGCTATGGTGTTTGTGTAGGGAACCACAGAGTCAAGGGCTGAGGTAATGGTGGTATTATAGAAGGCAGCAGCTGCATCTGTGTCCTGGAGTGAGGATATGTCAGTGAGTGGGAGTCTGAGAGGGTGCACGTGTCAAGGCGGTTGAGGTTCCTGCGGGGGCGTGGTGGTTTAGAGATTGGGGGGTCTATTGGAGAGGAGAGGGCAGAGAATGTCAGCAGGTTGTGGTCAGAGAGCGTAGACGGAGAGTTGGAGAGGCTGCATATGGAGCAGAGGCGGGTGAATGTGTGCCCCCTTTTATGTGGGTGGCAGAGGAGGACCAAAGGAGGCGGTGAGGGACAGGAGGCTGGAAGCAGGGGTGGTGGTCTGTGTTAATGGGGATGTTGAAATCACCCATGATTATGGTGGGGGTGTCTGTGGATAAGAAGTGTGTGAGCCAGGTGGTGAAGTGGTCGATGAAGGCAGCGGTAGGTCCAGGCGGTCAGTATACGATGACCAGTTGGAGGTTGGAGGGTGAGTAGAGTTGTTCCGAAGCCACTCCTTTGTTATTTTAGCTGTGTGCTTAGGGTCATTGTCTTGTTTGGAATGTGAACCTTCCGCCCATTCGGAATTCCAGAGCACTCTGGAAGAGGTTTTCTTCCAGGATATCTCTGTACTTGGCTGCATTCACCTTTCCTTCAATTGTAACCAGTTGTCCTGTCCCTGCAACTAAAAAACACCCCATAGCATGACGCTGCCACCACCATGTTTCACTCTTGGGAATGTATTGGGTAGGTGATGAGCAGTGCCTGGTTTTCTCCACACATACGGCTTAGAATTAATGCCAAAAAGTTCAATCTTCGTCTCATCAGACCAGAGAATCTAATTTCTCATAATCATACTTTTTTGATTTAAGCAAATGGGTGCAATGAAGCAAAGTGAAAAATATAAAGAGGTCTGAATATTTTCCATACCCACTGTACATGTGAAAGGGGTTGATTTAAACTTTTAGTAGATATATGTATATTTTTTTTTTTTTTTTCCTAGTGCGCCGCCGCCCCTTTCAAAGTGAAAGTAAAAATGCCTCATCGGGTGGCATTGGGAGCCAGTGTTAGCTGTAACACACAGCTAACGTCCTGCTCCTTAACACTCGGATTGAAGCTGCGCTTCAATAGGGGGTTTAAACCCTTTGCATGCGGCAGGCAAACATGTCTGCTGTATCCAATGGGCTCTGCTGGTATAAGAGGCCTCTGGGCACCCCCCCACAGTGAGATTGGGGTGTGCCCATATGAAGTCTCTGCAGCCCGGGGTCTGGACAGTGACCCCAGGCTCCCTTCAGCTACCACATACCTGGTTGATTCTGCCTGCGATGGAGGAAGTTAGCCTATGCGTCTACATAGGCTAACTTCTTCTATAGACCGCAATACAAGTGTATTGCAGGTCTATAATACTGAATCAGCGATCCAGTGTATCACTGGTTCAGATCCCCTAGTGGGAAATCAATAAAAAGTTAAAAATAAATAAATTAAAAAAGAATTTAAGTGTATGAAAAATAAAGAAATCAAGCAAAGAAATATTTTTTTTTTTTGCCATCTCACCTTATTAAAATGCTATAAAAAGTGATCAAAAAGTCACACGTACCCGAAAACAGTACCAATAAAAAGCACAGATAGTTCCGCAAAAAATAAGCTCTAAACCAACTCTGTCAACCGGAAAAAAAAAATGCTACACATCTCAGAAGATGGTGATGCAAAAATAATTGATTTCTTTCCCCAAATTGTTTTTTGTTCTGCAAAACTAGTAACGCATAAAAAAAACAATATAAATGAGGTATCGCCGTAATCGTATTGACCGTATTGACACTATCCTGGGTGGAAAAAAAATTAAAAGTTAAAAAGCAATACCAGAATTCCTGGGGAGGTTTTTAAAGGGGCTCTATCAGCAAAATCATGCACATATGCGTGCAAAATCATCCACATATGCGTGCATAGCCTTTAAAAAGGCTATTCAGGCACCGTACAAGTTAATGCACGCTGGGCGGGCATTCAGGGTGTGTCTTCATCTTCATCCCCGCCTCTTCTTCCTCCGATGTCTTCAGGTCCCGTCCTCCATCGGCGCTCGCGGACACTGATAAAAAAAAAATTAGCCTGGGCGCATGCGCAGTAGCCGTAGTAGAAGCTGCATGCTACTGCGCATGCGCCCAAGCTTTTTTTTTTTTTTTTTTTTTTTTTTTTTTTTTTTTTTATCAGTGTCCGCGAGCGAACGCCGGAGGAGGACGGGACTCAAAGACATCGGAGGAAGAAGAGGCGGGGATGAAGACGAAGACACACCCTGAATGCCCGCCCAGCGTGCACGATCCGTAAGTAGAGCACATTCTTTTTTAGGTTATTATTTTAAAACGGGAAGGGGGGGGGGGGGTAGTTTAATATAACTTTTACGGTGCATGAATAGCCTTTTTAAAGGCTATTCAAGCATATGTGGGGCTCTATCAGCATGATCTTGCTGATAGAGCCCCTTTAATTCATCAAGAGTTAATAAAATTTATTTAAAGGGATTCTACCATTAAACTAACTTTTTTTCCAATGAACACGTCGGAATAGCCTTAAGAAAGGCTATTCGTCTCCACCGCGCCGTTCCGTAGAAATACCGGTTTTAACCGGTATGCAAATGAGCTCTCCGCAGCAATGAGGGCGGGCCCCAGTGCTGAAACACCGATGAGCGCGTCCCCATTGCTGCCCAGAGCTCTTTCCTGCGCTGCCTCCTTCTCGTGCAGCAACTCCGCCTCTTTTGGCTTCTCTTGCTCTTGTAGTTCTATACAGGAGCATAGAGAGGCCACCCCAAAATGGCCGCCGGCCAACTCCTGTATTGAACTGCAAGAGCGGCTACCCCAAAATGGCCGCCGGCCGGCTCCTGTATTGAACTGCAAGTGCGGCTACCCAAAAATGCCGCCGGACGGCTCCTGTATTGAACTGCAAGAGCGGCTACCCAATAATGGCCGCCGGCCATTTTTGGGTGGCCGCTCTTGCAGTTCAATACAGGAGCCAGCGGCCATTTTGGGGTGGCCTCTCTATGCTCTTGTATAGAACGACAAGAGCAAGAGAAGCCAGAAGAGGCGGAGTTGCTGCAGAAGGAGGCGGCGCAGGAAAGAGCTCTGGGCAGCAATGGGGACGCGCACATCGGCCTTTCAGCGCTGGGGCCCGCCCTCATTGCTGCGGAGAGCTCATTTGCATACCGGTTAAAACCGGTATTTCTACAGAACGGCGCGACGGAGACCACGTCTAAAGGTAGGAGACGAATAGCCTTTCTTAAGGCTATTCCGACGTGGTAATTAGAAAAAAAGGTAGTTTAATGGTAGAATCCCTTTAATTTTATAGGCATCCAGAAATGTTGTCATTGCAAAATACATTTCATCCCGCAAAAAACAAGCCCTTATATAACCACATCACCAGAAAATTAAAAAAATATAACTTTTACAATGTGAAGGCAAAAAACCCCAAATCATTAGAACACAACTGGCTGCAGCAGGAAGGGAATGTATAAGCTGTGTATAAGCGTATATCAGCAGACACCCCAGATTTAGAGCTTACGAGGGAAAATATACCAGAACCGACCCCCAGAGTGACCCCCCCCCCCCCCAATCTTAGGAGCTACTTGGGATATAGTGGGGGATTTGGTATACCCAATGCACTCTACACAGCATATATATTCACGCGCCACCGTCCGCTGTGCAGTCATGTCTGGGATACTAATGCTCATTAGACCCCTGATAAATTTTTTGAGAGGTGCAGTTTACAAAATGCGGTCACTTTTGGGTGTTTCTAGTGTTTTGGTACGCTAGGGGCCTTGCAAATGCAACATGGCACCTGTAAACTATTCCAGCAAAAATTTGCTCTCCCAAAAACCAAATAGCGCTCTTTCCATTCCAAGCCCCACCATGTACCCATACAGCAGATTCCGACCACATACCTGCTGTGTTCAGGAGAAATTGTGTAACAATCTGTGATGGGGCTTTTTCTCTTTTAACCCCTTGTGAAAATGAGAACTTTGGGGATAAAGTGACATTTTAGTAATTTTTCATTTACACATCCCAATGTTAATAAAATCTGTGAAAAGGCTGTGGGTCTAAATGCTCACTATACCCCTTGATGAATTCTGTGAGAGGTGTAGTTTCCAAAATGGGGCCTTTTTTTGAGGGGCGGGTCCTTTGTATTAGTACTGAAGGGGCTCTGCAAATGAGACATGTTGCCTGAAAATTATTCCAGCAAAATCTGCTTTTCAAACACCCTGTGTTGCTCCTCCCCTTCCATGCGCTGCTGTGTGCCCAAAAATCAGTTTACACCCACATGTGGGGTATTTCTGTGCTCCGGAGAAATTGCATAACAAAATGTGAGATTGTATACCAAAATCAGTCATCAATCAGGGACATCATGACAAAACACCTGTTTTTCTTCCTGTTCAAAATAAGGAGTAAACTTGAGTTCTCTCTTTCTATAAAAAATACATTGACGTTCCTTCAATCAATAGATTTTTTTTCTTGTAAACGTGAACCCAGTAGTTCTGAATTTTCTTTGCCAAGTCCAAGATCCCTCAGTAGGTCATTCAACTGGGGCGGAGTGCTCGAATCACATTCAAACTCTGGATCCGTTTCACCTTTCTGTCCATCACTTTTGGGAGAATCTGTATCCAAAGGCATCTCTAACACACACACAGGAATTTCTTCGCTGTGAGGCACTGGACGAATGGCAAATGGAAGGTTTGGGTAGAAAATATTCTTTTTGTTCTTGGAATTGTAACCACGAACGTCAGTGCAGCAGAAATGGCATTCAATAAAGGGGCTCTATCAGCAAAATCATGCTGATAGAGTCCCACATATGCGTGCATAGCCTTCAAAAAGGCTATTCAGGCACCGTAAATGTTATATTAAACTACCCCCCTCCCCCTTTTAAAATAATAACCTAAAAAAGAATGTGCTCTACTTACGGATCGTGCACGCTGGGCGGGCATTCAGGGTGTGTCTTCATCTTAATCCCCGCCTCTTCTTCCTCCGATGTCTTCGGGTCCCATCCTCCTCCGGTGCTCGCTTGCGGACACTGATTAAAAAAAAAGATAGCCTGGGCGCATGCGCAGTAGCCGTAGTAGAAGCCGCATGCTACTGCGCATGTGCCCAAGCTATGTTTTTTTTTTTTTTTTTTTTATCAGTGTCCGCGAGCGAACGCCGGAGGAGGACAGGACCCGAAGACATCGGAGGAAGAAGAGGCGGGGATGAAGATGAAGACACACCCTGAATGCCCGCCCAGCGTGCACGCTCCGTAAGTAGAGCACATTCTTTTTTAGGTTATTATTTTAAAACGGGGGGGGGGGGGGGTAGTTTAATATAACTTTTACAGTGCCTGAATAGCCTTTTTAAAGGCTATTCAAGCATATGTGGGGCTCTATCAGCATGATCTTGCTGATAGAGCCCCTTTAAGGTGATATCTCTATTCCCTCCAAATCATCGGGATGCCAAATTTGAAAGCTTTCTTCTTTCCTTTCTACCATCTTCTCAAATCTTCAACACAAATATAGCACACTTTGTGAGGTGCCCAAGTCTTGTCTCGATCTCAAAGTCTAATGCCAATGTAGGCAAAATACACTCTCTTAACAAACTCAGACACAGGCCGCTGTTTTTTTTTTTTTTTTTAAATTAACAGTAATTAAATTCACCACATATATAGTAAAAGGAATTTGGAGATGTAACACAACCACGAACGGCATGGGATGCCATTTTAAAAAATACGGAATGAATGAAAATATAACATAAAGCAGGAACAGACCTTATGCAGTAATTCGTGGCTTTATATAGCCAGGATAAAATAGCGTTTAACCAATCGACTTACGATGATTGGTAAATGAATTAGATGTGTAATTACATTGGGAGATAATGATACGTAAAATAGAGCTTAAACGCTGCCAATAATGAAAAGGGGGGCAGGGCTTTTGTCTAAATCTGAGACGTGATAGACAAATTTGGAAGTCATTTTCAGTGCGCAAAAATACATGGAAATAGCCTATTATTCAAGAAAAAGTTTTTTGGTTGTTGGTGTGTGTTTCCATAGTGCTAGACTATAACCTGGTGAGGACTAACTATTATTCAAAGCAGCGGATAACGCAACCATATTTACTGATGTTTGGCAAGTTCAGTAGTAATGCATTTTTGGGTATATTCATCTTTTGGGTATGATTGGGGCATGTTATTCTTCAGACTGAAATAGGACTTCTAGATAAATTGCAAACCATGGAGATATATAATTGAGTGTGTATGTTCAAACGAATCACCCGTTTTGGTAGGTCAGAGGTCATCAGATGTGCTCATTGACATAAGACACAATGTTAAATTCATATTAGTATACAAACAAATATTTGTACTAAAAGGGTATTTTGCATATCAAAACAAATACAGTTAATGGTAACCATAAACTAGTTGTCTCAACCTTTGCACCTAGTCAACATTACTGTTTTAAGAAAGTAATCTAAATAGTTAATCAAACCTAAGAGCTCATTTCAGCATAGGCTTTTCAGCACTGATTGCAATAAATATACTGTAATTTTCATCTTTTATAGTGTTCTGAATTTGACTTACCGTATTTTTCGGACTATAAGACGCACTTTTTTTCTCCCAAATTTGGGGGGAAAAGAAGGGTGCGTCTTATAGTCCGAATGTGGCGCCTGGCATCCGCTGTAATAGAGAGGCGGATGTCGGCAAGGGATAGACGCCGGGGCCTGAGACATCGCTGCGCTCCTCTGCCCTGCATGAAGCCAGCAGGGGCGATGCTATTCCGCTCCTCCGTCCCCCTGCCGCTGGCTTCATGCAGGGCAGAGGAGTGCAGCGATGTCTCAGGCCCCGGCACCTGTGCCTGCATCTATCCCTCGCCGGCACCCGCCTCTCTAGTACAGCGGATGCCGGGTCAGTATCGGTGGCCCCTTCTCCCCCGGGGCCGGTCCCCACCGGCCCCGTACCTGTGAAGTTGCAGGTCGGCTCCTGCGCGGCGATATCGCAGGAGCCGACCTGTTCGGGTGAGAGCCGGGAGCCTAGTGAGGCTCCCAGGCCTGTCACTGCTATATATTAGTATTGCGGCTGGGTCTATGACCAGCCGTAATACTAATAGACACAATGTCCCATAGACGGCAATACAGTTGTATTGCTGTCTATGGGACTTGCAATCAAGTGACCGCAGGTTCAAGCCCCCGGGGGGGAATAAAATAGTAAAAAAAAAAAAAAAAAAAAAGCTTTAAAAATATATAATAAAAATATGAAATAAATAAAAGTTCTAAATCACCTCCTGTCCCTAGAAAATATATATATATATATATATATATATATATATATATATATATATATATATATATATATATATATATATATATATATATGTAGAAAATCATATATCATAAACCACCGGGTTTTTTTTCAATACAAGGTGATCTAAGCAATAGATATTCCCCAAAATGGTATAACTAAAAAGTACATCTGGCCCCGCAAAAAAAAACACTATGCATCCCCGTACAGCTGCAGGGTCACCTGTCAATGTGGCCTTGCAGCTGTTGCAAAACTACAACTCCCATATATTAAATATTTTACCATTTTTTGCTTCAAAATTTTTTTTCCCTATTTTCCTCCTCTAAAACCTAGGTGCGTTTTATAGTCCGAAAAATACGGTAATCCCTTTTTCTTTCTTTTTTTTTCCCTTTTCTTTCCTCTCTTAACTTGTTTGAGCTTGCCACTCTCAGGGAGGGTTTTCTCCTTTATTTTTCCTTTCTTCACTTCTGTGTGAACACATTCTTTAAATTCTTTTTTTGCTACACAGGGCCTGTTTTTGGGCCCAAAGACAACCCCTCCTCAGGACATCAAGATTGCATTACAGTAAATGTATTTAAGATGGCATATGCTTAGTGCTTAATCCCTTTTAAAACAAGTAACACATCATGTATTTACTACAAAAATGTCAATCAGAAATAAGTGAGAAAAATGTTATTATTGTGATATATGATCTCTACAACTTGAGTATTATTCATTTTATGAATATTATGAAAAAAGAAACTTGATGGTTGTTACTTAATGTTTATGAGTGACTCTATTTTGAATGATCGTATAAATCTGACTGCTGGTATAATATCAATGGAATAATAAGACCATACAATTCTGTTGCTTGCAGTGTCTGATTAGAATTTAGAATGACTGATGCTTAAGTAGTTAAAATAGTATGAACTAAAAATAATCTTGGCTTGGTTTCTATAAACTTGTACACATCAATGGCTGTTCTCCTTTAAACTTTCCAGATCAGATAACAAGTTTTAGAAATCATTAATGGTGTTTAATTAAGACATACTTTGTAGTAGATTGTCCTAGCAGCAAGCAGGAATAAACAGTATCTTCCCCCACCCTCCGCAGAGTCTGTTATAATAGATGACACACTGCCTAGTTAATGGTAGAAAGCAGAGCAGCATACAGTAGGGGAGGGTGAGGCGGGTGGAGTGCTGTGGTGTATTGTTTAGTTTGGGATGTAATCTTTGAGTTGCGCAGCAACTAGGTCATGGATATGGGGGGAACTGCAGTTGCTCCTAGCAACAGTTGTTTGCAGAGTAACAATCTGGAAGAAAGCAAACAGAGCCAAGCATGGCTGTCTACACTTTACACATGGAACATCTGCATCTGTTTTTATGCTGATTTAAAAATTGTCCACTCTACAGCAATATGCTAAAATCTCTGCATTGTTCTTCTTCTTTTCTTTAAAAAAAAAAAAAAAAAAAAAAAAAAAAATCAAGTTTTCACAAAGGTTCTAAAAGTAGTTAGAGAACCAAATCAAAAATATTACACTTGCTCATTTATTTGCGAAAGAAAACAATACAATATCACATATATGTGAATGGCAAAAGTATTTGAACCTTTTAGATGATGCCACACAATATACCTAATGAGGTTCTGACTATTCAGTCCCCGGGCTACAGGTGCTTTCACTTCTCAGCAAGTGAAACCTCAATTAATTTCAGTTTAGCATCATTACTAACTTTGAGGTTAGTGTAAAGACAATGATAGCAGATTTATTATCCCTTGTACCAAGGAGGAGTTCACACTACCATTGCTTAAGTCCACTGCTGTCTTCTGTCCTATGATGACAGCAACTGAATTTAGCTGTCACAGTTTGTTCCTATTGATAGCATTGTAAACAAGACGGGCACTAGTTTGTCATGTTTGTTTACTTTTGTAACAGAATATTAAGTACTGTATGTACGACTTTGTTCCGTTATAAAAGTCCATTTATTTAGGCACCAATATCTCCACAGTGTCAGAGGGGCGTTCCTCATAGCTCAGCATCATGACTGAACTGTGAGGCATGCCCCCCTGACTGTACTCTTACGTAGCCTTCTATAGTCAGAGGGAGTGTTCCTTACCACCCAGCGATGATGCTGAGCTTTGAGGAACCCCCCCATAGCACAAGTCTGTGAACAAGTACTGTCAGACTACAGTACAAGCCCACTGGGGGGGGGGGGGGGGGCTAATCTAATAGTTTAAGGGGAATCTATCATTGGCTATAGTGATTTTTAACTAAGCATATTTTTGTATAGCCTTTAGAAAGGATACTTAATTAATCCTCCCAGCCGTTTTTGAATTAGGCTGATTTTGTTGATATGCTAATTATCCAGCACGGAATCAAAAATCCCCCCCCCCAAAAAAAAAAAAAAAAAAAAAAAACAAACAAAAAAAAACTCCTAAAAGTGTAAATCACTCCCCCTTTCCCTAAAATACATATAAAACTAAAAAATTACTTTGAAACCCATACAAATTAGGTATCCCTGAGTCCGAAAATACCCTGCCTACAAACTTATAAATATAGTGTAACCATCTAGTGAACGCCGTAGGCGGAAAGAAATTAAAATTGCTGAATCTTTTTTTTTTTTTTCGCTGGCCCATAGTGAGCCCTTCCTAGCATTCAGAAAGCAACACACTTTTTGTTGATGCATGCAGTCACAGCTTATGCTGTGAGGTTATTGGTTCCCTCTCTAGCTTTTATCAACTCTGCTAGAAGGGCCATATAGCTGAAGGTCTGGAAGTGTAGGGTCTAATACCCGTTTGTGTAATTTACTGTTCAAAAAGACCTTTCTCTCTGCCGATTTCAGACAGAAATTCAGTGGAACCCAATTTTAGTCAATGGGGGTCTGTGGTTAACCACTTTTTAAAAAGATAAGACTTCTGTTTTTCAGGTCCCCATTGGACCTCAAGAAAAATACTAGAGTAAACCTGGCATAAGGTGGCTGATTAAAAAGTGGTTTCTCTGCTTCCTCCTCTAGTCGTTTATGAAGGTCCTTTCATACCATTGGTTGATACAATAGAGGAAAATATTCCAGATCCAGAGATAACAGATGTGCAGAGTCCAATAACTAAGAGTTCCTGTTTGGCAACTCTTCCCGTAATAAGACCCAAGACCTAGAGGGAAAACTAAACAATTTCCTTCTGCCCTGGAAGAAAATTAGGATGGCTAATGAATTTAGAAAAATCAAGCCAAATTATGTCCAGAAGAAAAAGATTCCAGGTATCATTCCAGATTACACTGTTCCATTCCGCTGGGAGATGGTGTTCCAGGGTCTCTGATCAAGGAATCTTACTCAGGCCACCATCTACTAGAGGGAGACTAATAGTGATCCGTAGGACAGGGGCAACACAAGGTACAGTTCTTGCCCCTTTCCTCTTCACACTGTATACTGCTGACTTTAGGCACAACTCATCCAGCTGTTACTTACAAAAGTACTCTGACAACTCTGCAATAGTAGGCCTCATCACTGACTGAAACGATAGGAAGTACAGAGACATAAACCGGGATTTTGTGGACTGGTGCCAGCGGAACCACTTCATGATTAATGCTGGGAAAACCAAGGAGATGGTAGTGGACTTCAGTAAGCGTAGAAGTGCTCCAGTTCCGGTGGAGTTCTAAGGGACAGACATTGAGATAGTCAAAAGCAATAAGTACCTGGGTGTGCTCCTCAATAATAAACTGAACTGGGCTGATCACATGGATGTGCTGCACTGAAAGGGTCGCACCAGGCTCCCCCTGCTCAGGAGGCTGAGGGCCTTTGGAGTCCAGGGGGTTCTTCTCAAGGCCTTTTTCAACTCCGTGGTTGCTTTGGCCATCTTCTACAGTGTGGCCTGCTGGGGGAGTAGCACACCAGCCAGGAACAGAAACAAACTTGACAGGCTGATTAGAAGGGCCAGCTCTGTCCTGCGGAGCTCCCTGGATCCAGTACAGGTGGTGGGTGACTGAAGGACACTGTCCATGGTGGGATCCATGCTGGAGAACTCCCATCCCATGTAGGAGACCGTGATAAGATAAGATAATCCTTTAATAGTCCCACAGTGGGGAAATTTCAATATGTTACAGCAGCAAAGTAATACAGATACAGGATAATACACAGTAATATATTACAGACGTAGACACACATATGCTGAGATGAAAAGATATACTAGGAGTCCATAGCAGCTAAGGAACCGAAGAAGAAAGGAACACTTCAAAGTCATAATCATTAGTTTTCTGTGCAGAGTGATCTTCGTTTGGTCTGATTTAGATTATACAGCATGGTCGCAGTTGGGAAGAAGGACTTCTGATAACGCTCTCAAGACAAAAAGGAGAGGCGAAAGGGGGCATCCTTGCCTAATGCCATTTCGGATAGGGAAGGACTGGGACAATAAACCATTCACCCTGACCATCGCTGTGGGGAGAGAGTATAGAGCCATAATCCAACTCATCATGCAGTCTCGAAGACCAATATGGAACAGGGTCTCTTCCATGAACCGCCAGTTGACCCTGTCGAAGGCTTTCTCAGCGTCAGTTGAAAGAAGCACGAGAGGAAAGCCCGATTGTTTAGCCCTATACACGAGGTTGATAGCTTTGGTAGTATTGTCTCGAGCCTCACGGCTGGGTAGAATTCCAGCTTGATCCGGGTGAACAATATCTCCCAGCAAGGGTGATAATCGGGTCGCCAGGATCTTGGCTAGAATTTTGAGGTCAACATTGATTAGCGAAATGGGGCGGTAGCTAGAGCACAAAAGAGGGTCCTTTCCTGGTTTGGGGATAACTTCTATGTGAGCACGCAGGGAGTCGCGACAAAGGGCCGAGCCATTGGTGAGGGAATTGAAAACTTTCAACAGTCTGGGGCGGAGTTCAGGGCCAAGTTTCTTATAGTATACCAAGGTAAGGCCGTCTGGGCCTGGGGCCTTACCCGTTGCCATACCGGAGATAGCTAAATAAATGTCCTCTTCAACAATAGGAGATTCCAAGGCCGCCAAGTCCTCTAGGGGCAACGACAGGAGACCAGAGGAGGAGAGATAAGAACGAATGCGATCTCGGAACTCCGTCTCAGGGAGAGGAGAGGGGCCAGAGTCTACAGAATACAAAGAGGCATAGTAGTCCCGAAAGGCAGCCGCAATGTCGAGGGGCATGTGTAATCGAGTACCCTGGGCGGAACGGATGCATGGAACATAGGTGGAGGACTGCTGAACCCGAAGGGCCCTAGCCAGGGAACGCCCGCTCTTATTTCCGAACTCGTAAAAATGACGTCTGCATTTAGCTAGAGTACCCTTCACCCTATCAGTGACGAGCATACGCAATTCTTCTCGGGCGCTGGCAAGCTGGGAATAAACATCAGGAGTGATTTGGCGCTTATGAAGGAGTTCCAACGAGCGGATCCGCTGCAGCAGAGATTCAATGCAAGCCCGGCGTTCCTTATTCAAGCGGGAACCATGTTGCAACAGGATACCTCGGATAAAACATTTGTGAGCCTCCCACACCACTGGAGGAGCAATCCCTGACTATTCCTCCCTCTCAAAGTATTCCCCCAAACGGGACTTTAATGTTATCCAGGATGGTCACGTCATCGAGAAGTGATGCGTTAAGTTTCCACTGACGCTGGAAGGGAATAGGAGAGGATAAGGAAGCAGATAAAGTAACCAAAGCATGGTCGGAGAAAGTAATGTTGTCATCTTCCGCAGCCAACAAAGAATGGAGATGTTGGTGATGGACAAAGAGGTAGTCAATACGAGAGTATCGGTGATGGACCGGGGAGTAATAAGAGTAATCCCTATCTAATGGGTGGAGTAACCTCCAGGAGTCCACAAGTTGGTTGGAGTGAAGGACCCTCTTAACCCTCCTGATGAGCGAGTAAGGGTGAGAAGAGACGCCAGCAGAAGAGTCTAATGAAGGGTCTAGGACCAGATTAAGATCACACCCCCCCCCCCCCGCTACCAGGAAGCCCTCCGCAAAGCCGTCCAACAGCCCTAAGTAAGAACTAAGGGCACGACCCTGTCCTGAGTTAGGCAAATACAAAGAAACAAAAGTAAAAAGCTGGGAGGAGATACGACCTTTGACCATAACAAGTCTCCCCTCAGTATCAATGCGAGTCTCCAAATGTTCCCAAGGCAGGGAGCGAGAAATCAAAATACTAGTCCCTCTGGATTTCGGGTCAGGAGAAGAGCTGTGATATGCATGAGGAAACCAAGCATTAGTCAACTTGTATGGCTTGGTAGAGCAATGGTGAGTTTCCTGCAAAAACACAACATGAAGGCGCTTACCTTTGAGCAGATTGAAGAGTACGGAGCGCTTCTCCGGACTATGAAGGCCTCTCACATTGAGGGAGCCCACAGTGATGGAGGAAAGGTGATCAAACGGAGGCATGGAGGAAGATGGGCCTTCCCAGCTCACACCCTAGGAGGAGAAAGAAAAAAAAAAAGGGGGGGGGGGAGAATTGAAGAGGGTAAAGGGGAGGAAAAGAGAGAAAAAGAAAAGGGTAGAGGAAGGAGAGCAGTAAAGGTAGGGGGGAAGAAAGGAGAGGGAAAATCAAGAGTAGAACAAATCTAACTACCCCTAAACAAATGGGCCAGGGGCACAACAACAAATGGGGAGGAGTGAGGGATTAAGAAAAGATGGGGGGGGGGGGGAGGGAGAAGTGGGCCCGCAAGCACCACGAGTGTACCTGGTAAGGAAGACCCCATGCTCCCACCCCCAACAAAAGGCAAAGGGATAGGAAGCACAGGGCTACAAAGTGACTCTAAGGTCCATGTGACAACATCGTATAAAAACACGGCAATATCAACAACAAGGGCCATCTAGAAAGCCCAGCAGGAACAGGATCAAAAAGAACAGAGTAGCCACAGAACAAAATAAACATAATGAAAACGTCCAACTGCAAAACGAGTCCAAGACCACTCAACACAAAAGGATAATAACACCGTCCTGTGGGCAGATCAAAGATTGGCGACATGAGGAATCATGCTTCGATGGGAAGCTGAGACTAGAGATCTGGTTGACGGAGTGGAGACCCAGGCGGATCCGGTATTGGAAGACGTCGTGGAGATGGGTTTCGCCGAGGTCTCTCTCTGGAGGCAGCCGAAGAACGCCTGGAACCGCGGCCGCGCCTGGATACTGTAGGGCGGGAGGAGTCCAGAGCAAGCCACTTCGGGACTGAGACAGGGTGCACATCCAGGGAGGCAAACAAATCAGGCAAGTCAGCCAGGGAACGGACAACAATCGAAGATGAGCCAGCACGAACTGTCAGATGGAAGGGATGACCCCACCTATAGGAACCTCCACTGTCCTTAATCAGAGTCCACACCGGCTGAAGGGCACGGTGCATAGCCAACGTGCAGGATGAGATGTCAGGATAGAGCTTGACAAATGCATTCTCAAAAGGCACCGATCCCATATCCCAAGCACACCTCAGGATGTGTTCGTTGTCCGTGAAGTAATGTAGTCTACACAGAACGTCTCTAGGGTTAGCAGGGTCAATCGGGCCAGACCGTTGGACTCTATGCACACGGTCCATCATGAAGGTAGCATCCAGCGGGCGTTGAGTCGCCATATTGAAAATGGTATTAATTCGGCTGATCAGATCATCCTGAGGGCCTTTTTCTGGCACACCTCGTAATCGAATATTATTTCTGCGACCCCGGTTCTCCTGGTCATCCAGGAGCAAAGCAATATGTTGAAGGCGGGCCTCAGAGTGGGTTTGATTGCTCTCCACTGCAGACAGGCGTTGTTCCAGAGAGGACAGTGTTTGATCAGTAGTGTCAGCCCTAGTGGTAAGTTGAGACATCAGATTGGATCGCACCCAGGGCCTGTGCCTGGGATTGTTCCATTCGGGAAACTACAGCATCCAGGTCTTGTTTAGTGGGCAGAGCCTGAATAAGGTCCCGAAGTAGCTGAAAGTCCGCAGGGGTAATATGGGCTGCCGAGCAGGGCAGGGGGGCTGAATCCGAGGATTGCATGTCATGTCCAGAGGGGGTGGTAGACATTGAAGGAGGTGGCTGCGATTGGCGTAGCGGAGGAGATGGAGGAGCCATGTCGTCAGTGCCAGACCGTGTAACCGAGGTTCTAGGACAGGAAGGTAGAGATTGATGGTGAGTGAGTAAGAGAGCGGCCCGGTGTGCGGGACGGAGCAGTAGAGGTGTTAGGACGTCTTCTGGACATATCACAGCGGGAAGCGACCATAGAAGGTAATGAAGGTACACTCGCGGTATCACCAGGCCTTACATGAGGCGGTCACACAGTTCCATAATCAAACCCGGTACCCATGAGGTACAAAAGGAGCAATGGGAGAAGTGCCAGGTCCGTGGGGATACACTGCAGGACGTATAACACACAGCAAGTGGAGGAAGGTGAGGAGCCCCCCCTGATGGTGGAGTAGGGGCTCAGCACTCCACACCACTGCAACTCACAACAGCAAAAATTCTCCACTAGGAATGTCTCTGAAGAGGGTAAGAGAGTCCAAGAAACACCAGAGAGTACTCAGTGTTGTCAGAATGTCCCAGCAGAAAGAGTCAGAACAGGAGCCAAAAAGCAGGGAGGTGAGGTGTCTCTATTTCAGGCAGTGCAGGGCGCCAGGCAGCAGGCAGATCAAGGGCCAAGTACAGTGAAGCCGGTGTTTCAAGCAGCAGTAAGCTGTATGTCCCCACAGATGTTTCAGGAGGGTCAGAAACACCAGAGGACCATGCCGAGCCAGGAATCACTGCAGAGCAGCAGGCAGGATCTACTGGAGGCAGCCACCTACAGGGAAGCCAGCAGGGATGAAGGCCCCAAATCCAAGATGGCGGCCACAGCGTTATGAAGAGGAGGCAGCACAGCAGGCGAAGAAACCGGCAGGCGGAGGATACCAGGAGGCACCAGAGGATCTCCACCGGGATGAAGGAGGGAATGGACGATCAGGCAGGTAAGCCGATGCAGTCAGTTCTCAGTGCAGGGTGCAAGGAGCCAGGTAGGCCGCGAGGCCAAGATGGCGGCCGGACTCAGGCAGTGCAGTAGGCCGCAGGACTTTCAACCGCCCGGGGCCACGCAGGAGCTGACAGATGGCGCCCGAAGTTAGCAGACGGAGGCTTGGGGGAGAGCCTCAGGGCAGCCCAGGGGTATATTCAGCAGGATGGCGCCGGTAAAGTCAGGATGGAAAGCGAGGACACGGAGAACTCCGGGAGATGCGTCCGCTCTCATACGCAGCTAGCCACGCCCCCTTCATCTCCGGGGTTTCACTATGTTATGGTGCTGATCGGCACCCCCCGCGCCGGTTTCGGTGTTTGTAGGGGGCAGCCCGGGGTCTGATCAGTGACCCCGGGTCTGCCCCATCACTTACCCCGTCCTCGTACCTGGTTGATCCTGCCCAAAGGAAGCTGTCAGCCTGTGCGTCTACACAGGCTGACAGCTTCCTATACTCTGCAATACACATGTAACACGTGTATTGCAGCATACATGTAGTTAAGCAGAGATCAGTAGATCACTGCTTCAATCCCCCATGGGGACAGAAAAAAAAGTGAAAAAAAAGTAAAAATAAAAATGTTTAAAGGGGCTCTATCAGCAAAATCATGCTGATAGAGCCCCACATATGCGTGAATAGCCTTTAAAATGGCTATTTAGGCACCATAAAAGTTATTACACTACCCCCCCATTTTAAAAAAAAACCCTAAAAAAGAATATGATCTACTTACGCTTCGTGCACGATGGGCGGGCATTCAGGGTGTGTCGTCTTCTTCATCCACGCCTCTTCTTCCTCCGATGTCCTCCGGTCCCGTCCTCCGGTGCTCGCGAACTGACAATGATTAAAAAAAATGGCCTGGGCGCCTGCGCAGTAGCCGTAGTAGAAGCCGCATGCTCCTGCGCATGCGCCCAGGCCATTTTTTTATATCAGTGTCCTTTCGCGAGTGCCAGAGGAGGACGGGACCGGAGGACATCAGAGGAAGAAGAGGCGTGGATGAAGAAGACGCACCCTGAATACCCCTCCAGCGTGCACGATGTGTAAGTAGATCACATTCTTTTTTAGGGTATCATTTTAAAACTGGGGGGTAGTTTAATATAACATTTACGATGCCTGAATAGCCTTTTTTAAAGGCTATTCACGCATATGTGGGGCTCTATCAGCATGATTTTGCTGATAGAGCCCCTTTAACCCCTTAGCGACCCATGACGTAACAGTACGTCATGGGTCGCATGGGGATGTATGGAGCGAGCTCACACGCTGAGCTCGCTCCATACAGGGCAGATGCCGGCTGTATCATACAGCCAGGACCTGCCACTAACAGCAGCGGTCGGTGCCCGAGCCGATCGCTGCTGTTAACCCTTTACACACTGCGGTCAAACGTGCACGGGCGCCGCCATGTTTCGCCGATCGCCGCCCTCCTGAACGTCACATGAGGGCGGTGATCGGTTGCTATGACAGCCGGAAGCCTATTGAAGGCTTCCAGGCTTGTCTCTGCACTAGATCTATTAGACGATGCCAGAGGCATCGTCTAATAGAAGTGCTGCGATTTTCCTATTCACTGCAATACTGTAGTATTGCAGTGAATAGTATGAGCGATCAGACCCCCTAGGTTTCAAGGTACCTAAGGGGTCTGATCATAAATGTATAACAAGAAAAAAAAAAAGTTTTTAAAAGTATTGAAAAAATTGAAAAAATATAAAAGTTCAAATCACCCCCCTTTCCCTACATCAGCTATAAAAGTAATTAAAGAACATTAAACATAAACATATTAGGTATCCCCGCGCTCCAAAATGCCCGAACTATTAGAATATTAAAACATTTATCCCGTACTGCGAACAACGTAGTGGCAAAAAAAATAAAAATGGCCAAATAGCGTTTTTTTCAACACTTTGCCTCCTATAAAAAATTGAATAAAAAGTGATCAAACCATCAGATCTTTCCCCAAATGGTATCAATAGAAACGTCATCTTGTCCCGCATAAAACGACACCACAACCAGCTCCATACATGGAAATATGAAAAAGTTACAGGTGTTAGAACATGATGACACAAATTTTTTTTTCTATTTTGCAAAGTTTATCATATCAAAACATTTCAAATACTATATAAATTTGGTATCACCGCGTTCGTACTGACACGTAGAACACAGGTAACATGTCATTTGTACCAAACAGTGAACACTGTAAAAATTAAACCCATAAGAAAATGGCGCAAATGCATTTTTTCTCCAATTGCACCTCATTCTGAATTTTTTTCCAGCTTCCCAGTACATTGCACAGCATATTGAATGGTGCCATTACAAAGTACAATTTGTCCCGCAAACAATAAGCCATCATGTGACTCTGTGAACTGAAAAATGAAAAAGTTATGGCTCTTGAAATGTGAGGAGGGAAAAACGAAAATGCGAAACCAAAAAATGGCCTGGTCCTTAAGGGGTTAAATAAGTTTAAAATAAATTAGAAATAAATAAAGCCCCAAAAATCCCTTTTTCCCCATATAAAATGTTTTATGTAAAATAAAGAAAAATAGAACAAAAAACATTACATATTTGGTATCACCGCGTCCGTAGTAACCAGAACAATAAAATTAAAACCTTATTTAACCCGAACGGCGAACGTCATTTAAAAAAAAAAAAAAAAAAACCCGTAGAAAACCGCACAAAATAATGATTATTCACCACCTTGCCCTTATAAAATGTTCAATAAAAAGTAATCAAATGGTTAGATGAAAACCAAAATGGTACCAATAAAAAGCAGAGGTCATCCTGCAAAAAAATAAGCCCTCAACCAGCTCTGTCTAGCGAAAAATAAAAACGTTATGCCTTTCAGAAGATGGCGATGCAAAAATAATTGATTTTTTTCCTAAATTGAATTTTATGCTGCACAAATAGCAACGCATTAAAGAATCATATAAATGAGGTATCGCTGTAACCTTACTGACCCACAGAATAAAGGTAACATGTTACTTATGCTGTACGCTGCACGGGAAAAAAAAAAAAATGCTAAAAAGCAATGCCAGAATTGATGTTTCCTTTTACATCCCACCCAGAAAGAGTTAATAATAAAATGTAGTCAATAACTTACAGGCACCCCAAAATGGTGGCATTGAAAGGTACATCTAATACTGCAAACACCAAGCCCTCATATGTCCACATTTCCAGAAAATAAAAATAAAAATCTAGCTTGTACAATGTGAAGATAAAAACCCCAAAAGTTGCCAAATCATTAGGACATAAGTGGCTGCGACTAGAAGGAAATGTATAATCTGTGCGAGCATTTTCAGGGGACACCCCATACTTCGAGCTTATGAGAGATAATACACCAGCGCTGATCCCCCAGAATGCTCCTCTTCCCCGTCCGTGTCATAGGAGCTAGTGGGTAAATAGAATGGGATTTGGTGTACCCAATTTACTCCGCACAGCTTACATATTCACTTCGGGGTTACTAATGCTCACTAAATCACTTGATAAATTCCACTGTTTTGACACCTCAAGGGCTTTGTAAATGCTACATGGTTCCTGAAACTGATCACAGCCATATCTGCCCTCTAAAATCTCTTTGGCGCGCCTTCCCTTCTGCGTCTCGCTGTGCGTCCATATATTAGTTTACACCCACAAGTGGGGTACTGTGGTAGTCGGGAGAACTTGCATAACAAATTGTGGGATGCGTTTTCTCCTTTTAACCCCTTGTGAATGTGCAAATTCTAGGGCTAAACGAAAATAGTAAAATAAAATCAAATTTGAAAATTTCACCTCCATTTTGTATTAATTCTTGTTAAGCACTTATAGGGTTAAAATATTAGGTATATGTTGCTTTGGCTTATTTAAGGGGTGCAGTTTTGAAAATGGGGTGATTTATTGGGGGGGGGGGTAATAGAAGGGTCTTTCAAAACCTCTTAACTGGATTAGTCCCTTTTAAAATGGGTTTTGGAAATTTCTTGAAAATTTTGAATATTGTTGTTTCACTTATAAACCTTCTAATGTCCGTAAAATATAAAAGGGTGACTAAAGTTTGATGCCGACATAAAGCAGAGATCTGGGACATGAGATTTATTATATAATTTTGGCGGTCTGACTATCTGTATGTAATGCACATCATTTCAAACTTTATAAAATGCATATTTTTCACAATTTCCACCAAATTTCCAATTTTTTCATAATTAAACACAAAACATATCAACCAAAATTTACTACTAACATGAAGTACAATGTTTTACGAAAAAACAATCTCAAAATCACTTTGGTAAGTTAAAGCGTTCTAAAGTTATTGCCACATAAAGTGACACATCAGTTTTGATAAATCGAACTTGGTCAGGAAGTCAAAAAGTGCCATCGGCGGGAAGGGGTTAAAAACTCCAAATTCCCTACTATTTCTACAGTAACTCCTATGTCACTTGCCTAGCCGAGGACGTAGCTGCTACGTCCTTACTTCTAATGCCCATATCTCAGGACTCGTTTGGCCTATGAAGATAATTTTAGATTAATTTTAAAGATGATAATCTCATCTTTAAAATGATACCAAGTTCTTCACGTTAACCCTTACTGTGCCAAAGCGATTCAGTATTGAAAACGCTATTGGGGATTTAGATCTCATTGAAGATCTCAATTCCCAACAGCGTATTTAACAGCAATTCGCTAAAAATCTGTAAGGTCTGTTATAAAGATCTTGATGTCATTTTAAAGATGAGATTCTCATCTTTAAAATGAATCTAAATTTAACTTCATAGGCCAAACGAGTCCTGAGATACAGGACTTTAAATTGTCCCCCCCCACCCCCCCTCCTGTCTCGGGAAGCATTAGTGAAACAGGAAGGGGGGAGAAGGAACAGCTGCAGCTGGCACAGAGACACAGACAGAGAACCATTTTCTCTGATCTTTGCACAACCTGTATGTTACCCTAGGAGGATTCAGTCCCTATTTCCCCCCTCCTGTCAATCAGAGGGCATACTGTACTTTTGCTGTCTGTCACATACAGGTATAATTCCCCCTGAGCTTTACTAGTGGGGTATTATTTTGTTATACCTCCTGAACACAACCAGGAAGGTTATTGGCGCTGTGACCCAGACATTTACCATTGTCCAGGTCGCAGCGCCAAAAAAAAAAGTAGCACCAAACACTTACATAACACATACAAAGTCATGAATAAAGTTTACATTTCACCCAATCCCTGTCCTGTCCATACCTGAGTTTTTTTACAGTAAAATACGCCTCTAGTGATATCCGTTACACGCTAAAATAATAGTAATAACGATTATCACTAGAGATGAACGTATAGCTTGCTAAAATTTTTATAGGGGGATGGAAAATAACATTTTTATGTAAAGTCCTATTTAATTTGCATGCACAAAATGGCATGGCGCATTTCTGCGATTTTGTCGATTCTTTAACACCCGCCCCTGTAAATATATACATGTGTGGTATGTATGAACTCCTCATATCTTGCAGTTTTATGGACAGTACATTATGTTTACAGAAAGGGATTGCTTGAGCCGCACTTTAGTGGCAAATTTGAATTTTTGTGCAATTTTTGCTAGCAATCTCTGTGTGCCGCAAAGTTGAATGAAGGCGGTTGTATATATGAACTATTAAATTGTGTTTTTATATACGGAATGCTGTGTACTCTGAAAAAAGTTTAGATTTTGGTGTCACAGTTTGGTAGGTGCAGTATAGCTTTTTAACATATTGGTGAATAACAGCTAAATCGTGCTTGTCTTCTGTATTCGTGTTTTTGGGTGTCTGAGCTCTTGTTGTAGTTGATGTTTGCGGTACATATAGTATATATACACATTGTATACACCTTAAGCTATTATTTTAAATGTATTTTGCATATGAATCTGAGATTGAACATGAGTTTTAGGTGCAAATATATGTTTTAGCGTATTTTTTCAAAAAATTATATGTGTTGGTCGCAAAGTTGCATGAAGGTGGATGTGGCTATTGATGACCCATTAAGATATTTGTAATCTTCAGGTTGTCTACTTTCAAAAAATATATAGGGTTTAGGGGTTCACTTACTTGTCATGGATGATACTTTTTTTTTAACATTTCCAGCTTCAAAGCAGTTCTAGCGATTTTCTGAAGACATGTGCATGCGGGTGCAGGCTATAGTGATATGAATGAACTCTGCACATGTTGAACTCTTATTTTTAGGAGGTTTGGTGCATTTAATTTTTTGTTTGGTTTTAACAACTAATATATATTTATTTGCATTTTTTCAGAA
The DNA here is from genome assembly GCF_031893055.1 of Leptodactylus fuscus. NCBI lineage: Eukaryota > Metazoa > Chordata > Amphibia > Anura > Leptodactylidae > Leptodactylus > Leptodactylus fuscus. Next base: position 214,583,801 of record NC_134265.1, read on the forward strand.
AGCATTCACTTTAAATCAAAATTGCATGAAGGTGCCTGTTCGTATTCAGTACCAAGTGGCATTCTGACAATGCTGCAGGTGTCTACTTTAAGAAAATATATAGGTATGGAGGGATTGGATGCTTTTTTTAATGTTGCAATTTAGGTTTGATTTGTCCATCTCAAAACTGTGAAAATTGCTCTGGCTACTGGAGGTGCAAAATTTCCAGAGACCCTTGGCAGCGAAAAGGTTAAAAACTCCAAATTCCCTACTATTTCTCCAGTAGCTCCTATGATTGCCGTAGCCAGTTACGTCCTGATTTGGGGATTTTTGGGGATCTCGTCTTCACTAGGGAGGGAAGGCTATAGATATAATTTATTTTATTTATATTTGATTTTTCTATTGTAGCAGTATGAGGGCAGTGGGCTTTTTTTTTTTTTTTTATGGTATGAGATGCATTTTTTAATGACACCACTTTGGGGTTGCTCAAACTCATTGAACAGATTTATTAACTCATTTGAAATAATTAAGCCTTTGCTCCGAGCACACAAACTGCTTTCCCTGAATGCCGCCTCCTGCGCTGCTTCTTTACGCCTCCTGCATCTTCCAGGCTATTCCAATGCGGCTTTAGTTAAAACATGCTAACCCAATGATAGACTCCCCTGAAACCCATTAGGGAACATAAATCAATTATTTCTGCATAGCTGTCTTCTGAGATGCATATTTAAATTCTTTCTATTGAGTTGGTTGATGGCCTTTTTTTTTTTTTTCTTTTGTGTGGGATCCCCTGTGGTTTTTATTTGTACTGTTTTGGTGTACATATGACTTTTTGATCACTTCTTATAGCATTTTTTTTTTTTTTTCGTAAGGCAAATGATGAAAAATCTTTGCAGCTGGCATTTTTTCCCCATGTGCTGCCCAATCACCCCCCCACACACACACACACACCCATAACCTTGATGTTCCTCATGCAGATTGAAATAAAGTTTTAGGGCTCACACGTGAGCCCAGGGGAGGTTTTTGTCAGCGGATTTCGTGTCAAAAACCTCCCCTTACAATGGTGGTTTATGCAGACCGCCAGGCTTCTTTTTTCCGCTAGCGGCGGGCTGCTGCTAGCGGAGAAAAGAAGCGACCTGCCCTATCTTCAGACAGAAGCCACACGGCTTCCGCCCCCGGCAGCACCCTCCGATGTCGCCGCGTCTCTCTCGGTGTCAAAACCCGCGCGGGCAGTTCACGTGTGAACTAGCCCTAAGGGGATTCTATTACTAGAATCTGTTTTTGAACTAAACCCATGTAGGAATAGCCTTAAGAAACTCTTCTCTTACCTTTATTATTCTGATCCATGCCGACATTCCTTTGACATATCTTCACTGGAGAGTTTTCAAGCAGCACTGGGGACACCCTCAATGCTGTTTGAGCGCTGGGAAATGCCCCCAGTGCTGCGAGAAAACTCATTTACATAAGGAAAAAAAGAAGATATTTCTAAGGAACAGCGGCGTGAATCAGAATAATAAAGGTAAGAGAAGAAGAGCCTTTCTTAAGGCTATTCCAGTGTGTGTTTAGTTTAAAAAGGGATTCTAGTGATAGTCGCTTTGTTACTCCTACAGGTTTTTACGGATGCGGCGATACCAAATATGTATTGGGTTTTTCGTATATAAAATTTTATATAGGCAAGGGGCAGTCTATGCCTTTGTTCTTTTTTTTTTTTTTTTTTAGTGTCCCCCCCCCTCCCCTCACTTTATTTTTCATTTTTTCGGTGTCCCTCTAGAGGTCTTGAACCATGGTTCAGTCCCTTTCATTGCAATACACATGTATCACAGTGTATAGAGGAAGTCAGCCTATTCCTAGCTGCCCTCTGTCACTGACCAGTCCCCAGGCTTTAGAAAATACATATTGACAACCCTCGATCTCATTACAGGAAAGATGAGAGTAATTTATTAGCAGAACCCCTTAAATGCCGCATTCAAGTTTGACTGCGGCATCTAAAAGGATTTAAACCCCCATTTGGGGCTGAGCATCGATCAGGGGTGTTGTAACAGGGTGCTATCTGTAACTTAGAGTTAAAGGGGTATTCCCACCTCACATACTCACCAGTCTTTACTGCTGTAAAATCTTCTTTCTTCCTGGTTTCTTGCATCATTTGGTGGGCGGGGTTTCACATGCATCCTGCCATTTAGCTCCGCCCCCAAATTCGAGTGTAGCTCCGCCCACCCATATTGGACTATGAAGTACAGGCAGGAGCAACTCCATTCTGTGTTACATACAGAGACTGCCTGTCTCTGCCATAATGAACACAATTGAATTAGCTAGCCTGATAACTGGGAGAACAGAAGAAATGAAAGCAGCTCCTCTCCCCTATCTGCTAACAGGAAGCTAGGTCACATGGTGTAGACACAGGAATAGCTAGATACACAGGCTCGCTCCCTGCACTTAGCCCCTCCTCCCTCCCCCCTGAGAGCAGCAGATACATCACTTGACTCATGAGCAGCTAAGTCAGGGCTGTGGCCACAAAGAATTGAATAAAGTAAGATAGTGGACAAACAAAGCAGTTTTGCTGAAGCAATGTATTTAGGAAAAGTCTTAAATCCACATTAACAAGCAGTATAGATAGGATCCTTGTGATGGGACAACCCCTTTAACATCTGATCCAGCAGCTTGCCTGCTCAGACTCTGAGTGAGCAGGTGGCTTCCACCATAATAGTAAGGTTATTTGCCTTAAGAACCAGGCAGTAGTAATGGTATGACTAGTCGCTTAAGGGTTAAATGGGGTTATCCACATTCTGTATTGATGTCTATCCTGCTCCTCCTGGACCGTTCAGCTCCAGTAATGTTTACATGTTGGGAGATCTGCTGCTCACTTGCCGAACAAACTGTAGAGGTGACTTTAGGTACTGTTGCACAGTTCCATGGATTTCAGTGGAGCAACACTGTTGTACCTAAAGCTGCTGCTACACTTACTGCAAGTGAGTAGCGCTGCTCCCGGCATGATCTCAGTTGCACTGTCCTGAAGTAGCTATTCTGATGTTGGAACCTCACAGAACTGATATTGATGGCTCATGCAAATTGAGATGGTGGTTCAGGTAGGTAAAGTGGTCTTGATAGAGAATCTTAACTACCTGGATAAATTTGGTTTATGGTTTTGCACTTCTGCAATGGGGAGAATTTCTCAACTTGCTGCAGGACAATTTTCTGGTCCAGTTTGTAGAAGAACCAACTAAAAGAAATGCTAGAGGTGTGTTTTTTTTTTTTTGTTTGTTTTTTTACATAATGTAGGACTTTGTTGCAAATGTAACACTGAAAATCTTGATAATGGTAAACATAATCTAATCAGATTTCACTAAGTAGTAGTAAACTAAAAGCTTGGGAGGGCAAAATCCTTCAATTTAAAAAAAAAAAATCCAATTTTCCCATATTAAAGTGAGTCTATCTTTGGTATTTTACAATAATCCTATCATTATATAGACTTTAGAAAGGCTATTCTTGGCATGCCCCTCCTGAAGAAAAATATTCCTACATTTTAACTGCTTATTGTATTTGGAAAAGAGTCGTTTTGGAGCACAGGGGTAATGCTCCCTGAGCACACCCAAATCTTAAGCAATGATCCTTCTTCACCGTGCATACTTCAAATTGTGACTTCTCCTGCGCAGTACGCTCAGGTAAGAAGATGGTGCACGGAGCATGTGCTATATGCTCGGCCCGAAGTCAAAGTGGCCAAGTGTACAGCGTATGCTCAGTGCACATCGGGTAGTTCCATGGAAGTATAAGAAGTAGTGAAGAAAAGTCCCTATCATCCTTTGCCTTTAAAACAACGTTAGTTCTTTTAGGTACTCTTGCACAGTTTTTGAAGGGACTTGTTCGAGACATGCTGGAGAACTAACCATGGATCTTCTGTATATGTAGAGTTGCTTAAATCCTTCTATCTTTTCATGTAATCAAAGACAGACTTGATGTTGAGATTTCTCCACCAGAGGGTGGTCATGCCAAATATTGATCACCGGTAAATGAATGAGCAAAAGAGAAATATAAATTTAACGTTGTTAATATTCTGTTATGAATTAAGATTTGTATAGTGAACTGATGGGGAAAAAAATTATATATCATATACTCTGTTAATGAATACCGGGAGGATAAAAAAGAGAGGGTAACCGCGCTTCCTTTGTAGCGGAAAAAAGCACTAATAGTTGGAGAGTAACGGCTGGTTGTTCTCCTCTAAAGAACCAGATACTCTTGATGGAACCTTTATGGTGTTTTGATAGAAAATAAATATTGTTACGGCTCTGAGGTCTTATATGGGGTTCGCCTTCACCTGGAACAACAGCTGCTTCCTGGGGACGAGCTGTAAGTGGACCAACAAGAAGTGAACTAGATTCACTAAAAAAACCCGAGTGGGCGCACAGTCCCTTGTGGATGGAATGATTGAAACCGATACTTGAATTACGGCAACGGTTTATTGAAGGACAATTTTGACAGTAGATAATGCGTTTCGGGGCCTTTGGGCTACAAAGCCCACCCCTTCATCAGATCTTGTTCAAATCAAAGTCCAGAGTCAGATCTGTCTAATGTACCGGTAAATGAATATTCTGTTATGAATTAAGATTTGTATAGTGAACTGATGGGGAAAAAAATTATATATCATATACTCTAAGTCACATTATTTTGACCACTTCCTACTTTCGACAACGGTCAGGGGATAATCATACACATTAGGGAGAGTGTGTGCCTACATAGGCGTACGGAGACTTACAAGTCATTCCTACTCCGCTAGGGAATCTGGGTAAAAAAAATATGCAAATCTATCCCCCAGGATGTAATTAGGAGAACAGTGCCTCTGTATGCTGCCCTCTAGGGGCAACTCCCTTAAAGGGGCTCTATCAGCAAAATTATGCTAATAGAGCCCCACATATGCGTGAATAGCCTTTAAAAAGGCTATTTAGGCACCGTAAATGTTACATTTAATCCCGGTCCCGTTTTTAAATAAAAGTATTAAAACATATCTGCAAAACTTACCTGAATGTACACCATGGGCGGGGATAAAGGATGCAACGTCAGCTTCGGGCACGCCTGCCTCTTCTGTCTTCTTGGAGCGACGCCCTCTGGTTCCGTGTCTTCCGGCTTCTTCTCTTTAAATCCCGCGCCTGCGTAGTAGCGCATCCCTCCGAAGCGCTACTGCACAGGCTCACTTGCGAACTGCCATTAATTAAAATGGAGAGTGAGCCTGCGCCGTAGCGCTTCGGGGTGGATGCGCTACTACGCAGGCGCGGGATTTAAAGAGAAGAAGCCGGAAGACACGGAACCAGAGGGCGTCGCTCCAAGAAGACAGAAGAGGCAGGCGTGCCCGAAGCTGACGTTGCATCCTTTATCCTTTATGCATCCTTCACCCGCCCATGGTGCACGTTCAGGTAAGTGTTGCATATATGTTTTAATACTTTTATTTAAAAACGGGACCGGGATTAAATGTAACATTTACGGTGCCTGAATAGCCTTTTTAAAGGCTATTCACGCATATGTGGGGCTCTATTAGCATAATTTTGCTGATAGAGCCGCTTTAACATCATACCTGACTCAGTTAATAAGCCTACTGATATGATGTGGGATTTATTGCCAAACCAATATTTCTATTCCAAAAGGAACAGAACACTTGTCATCATGGGTAAAACGGGCGATTTCATAGTTGCAAAAGATTTGGCAGCATTTTTGGAAAAATGCAGTTTGTTCTGTTTGCATATCCTTGTGGTGAAAGCATATTGTGGGTAAACAAATGGTACCATTGGGAATAACCGACTTAGAAACTGTCAACCAACAAGCATGAGTGGAACAAGTCACTGTGAAAAGGTGGCTACCAGATGGGTCTAAACAGTTAAGCTTTACATTAATGTACAAAGTGTTCAAAGGCGTCATATGGAAGAAAAAAAATCGATTTAGTAAAGGAAAACACTTTACTTGCCAGTTTTGTAGAAGAGATCATGAGATTTTTTACTTGCGTCACGACTCTAATATCACTTTTCTCTCTTTTACTTAGCACCATGCAAAGTTCAGACAGTGGCTCAGATTCTGCCACCTCAGTTGCATTACGGACCTCAGCATCAGCTCAGGCACCAGTAGTTCAACCAGTTCCAGCTTCTCAGCAGGTAATATGACTGATTTCAGGAAACATGTGTAACCTTGAAGGGGGTTTCCCATCTCCTTGTTTCAGCAGTTTGCATGCTGTCTCTCTTCTTCTCACTTTCTGCATTCCCTGGCATTCCCCCCACCCCCCCTTTTTCCCAGTCTTGCTGAGCTGGACACTGCAGTATCACAATACTCATACAGATCAGATAACATGCAGATGCTTGTGCAGACCGGATTCAGTGTTATCTGTGTGTCTACATAGAGAGATAACAGACAAGGATTTATCAGCAAACTGAAGTTAGCTGAACTGATTGTCCTGCTGGCACTAAGTGACGTCACTTCTCCTATCTCACAGGTCCATGGTTATAGTAGCATGGGAGGAGAAGAAGTTCACATAGCAGGCAAACAAAGCAGCATTTCCAAAGCAATATATTTAGGAAAAGTCTTGTTTTTACATAGAACGCTGTGGAGGCGGAGGAGGCTGCTGAGAGCTTTTCTGAAATGCCATATTTTCAACACAAGACTCTCTACCGTTGCACGGATTGAAACAATCAATAAAATAAAATATATGGACTATAATTTACCTATAAGGGTGCATTCACACTGAATAAACGCGCGTTTAATTTTTGCAAAATACACGTGTAAAAATAAGACTCCCATTGACTTCAATGACATTTTTACAGGCGTATTTTTACAAGCGTATTTTTACACGTGTAAAAAATATCATTGAAGTCAATGGGATAGCAAAATTTACAAGTGTAATTTTACTCTACAAAATAAGCTAGCGTTTACTCAGTGTGAACTTACCCTAACACGAGGTACAATGTGTCATGAAAAAACATCCTCAGATAAGTCATTATATATTTATTTTTTTATGGCCTATCCTCATGTATAGTAAGTAGGGGGCCAACACCAAGTATTATGTACTGGAGGGGCACTGGAAGCGGCTCTGTACAGATGATCATATATTTATGGTCTATTGGATCATATGTTATGATCCAATATTCTCATAATGATACCAGTGAGACCCTGTTCACCTCTGCGCTTGTGATCCGTCCACATGAATTCCTTTTTAGAATGTAAACAGATTGGTGCAAAAAGTGATTGCAAATAGTTACCAAACTGAGCCATCAAACCATCTTTTTATGTGGATAGCAAACGCATATCCGTTTAACCCCTTCCCGACATGCGCCGTAATAGTACGGCGCGTGTCGGGTCTGTAACTATGGCGACCGCCCGGGAGCCGGGCGGCCGTCATAGCCGCCGGGTGTCTACTGCTTTAAGCAGTAGACAACCGGCTCTAATGTCTCCGATCGGTCCCTGGACCGATCGGAGGCATTAACCCCTCCGGCGCTGCTGTCAAAGGCGCCGGAGGCGCCATTTTCCCGGCGGCGCATGGGCGCCGCCATTTTGGCAAGGATCGCCAGCTCCTGGAGCATGCTCCAGGGCCGACGTCATGTTGCCATGACAGCTGGGAGCCTTGTTAAAGGCTCCCAGCCGGTCTGCAAATTCTCTCTTTTGCAGGCTGGTGTATGCAGCCTGCAAAAGAGATGATGATTTTTTGCAATGCATTGCAATGCATTAGCATTGTAATGCATTGCATTAGTGATCAGACCCCCTGGGGTTCAACACCCCTAGGGGGTCTAATAAATGCAAAAAAATAAATAAAAAAGTAAAAAAAAAAATATAAAAAAATATAAAAAGTATTAAAAGTTCAAATCACCCCCCTTTCCCTAGAACAAATATAAAAGTAGTTAAAAACTGTGAAACATATACATGTTAGGTATCCCCGCGTCCGAAATCGCCCACTCTACAAATCTATAAAAATATTTTTCCTGTTCGGTAAACGCCGTAGCAGGAAAAATAGTCAAAAGTGCCAAACCGCCGTTTTTTCACTGTTTTGATTCTGATAAAAATTTGAATAAAAAGTGATCAAAGCAATAACATTTCCCGAAAATGGTAGAACTAAAAAGTACACCCGGCCCCGCAAAAAAAGACGCCCTATGCATCCCCGTACACCTATGTATAAAAAAGTTACGGCCGTCGGAATATGGCGACTTTTAGAAGAAAATTTTTTTAACACCGTTTTGGAATTTTTTTTAGGGGTTAAAATGTAAATAAAACCATATAAATTTGGTATCCCTGGAACCGTACCGAAACACAGAATACAGGGGACATGTCATTTTGGCTGCACAGTGAACGCCGTAAAACCAAAGCCCGTAAGAAAGTTGCAGAAATGCATTTTTTCTTCAAATCCACCCCATTCTGAATTTTTTTCCTGCTTCCCAGTACATTATATAGAATAATTAATGGTGGCATCATGAAGAAAAATTTGTCCCGCAAAAATTAAGACCTCATATGGCTCTGGGAGCGGAGAAATAAAAAAGTTATGGGGTTTAGAAGGAGGGGAGTCAAAAACGAAAAACGAAAATCAAAACATGCCATCGGCGGGAAGGGGGTTAAAGTTAGTTTTGCCTGTCTGTTTCCTTATAGATAATTATTTTTTGCACACTTTGATTTCGATTCTGCGGCTCTGTAGTCCATGCCCTCTTGCTGCCCAGGTGTGCAGGTCTACCTGCCACACCCTGGGAAGCGGGAAAGGATGCGCTGCAGGGTAGCAGAAACAACAAGTATACCTTTAAAGTAATGACACAAACACAGATTTTCAGTGAAGCTTAAAACAAAACTTAATTTTTTTTAGATATGGAAAAAGATTATATGTATACCATTTTTATTAAATGGACACTTCTAAAACCTAAGGACCCGATAATTGCAGACATTTAAAAAAAAAAAAAAAAAAAAAAATTCAATATTTAAAAAAAAACAAAAAAACCAAACAGCTATTCACATACAAGAAGAAGGAGCAACATGGTGGCTATACAACGAGCATTAACCCCTATAGCCCCTAGGCAATGAGCATTAACCCCTATAGCCCCTAGGCAATGAGCATTGCCTAGGGGCTATAGGGGTTAATGCTCGTTGTATAGGGGCTAGACCTAGGTCCATAGGGTGTACTGGGCACTTATGCTCATTGCTTAGGGGTTTCTTTACTTACCTGTAGCAATGTCCGTGAAGTTCCCCTTCGTCCACTTCAATACACGGCCTGGATTGCTTCTCCGGGTCCTCTGTGCAGCCCTGTGAAGAGACGACTGCCTGATCTCATGAGAACTCACGAGAACACGCATCTGGAAGCAGCTCCGACACTGTCCAATGCTAATTGGACAGTGTCAGACTGACGTAGCTCTTGTCTTTATAGTCAGAAACACCCTTCTGACACTGAACGGCTAATTAACATACAGGGCGCCAGAATTAACGGGGCTCAGAGCTCCAAAATGAGGGAGGCTAGGGAGATAATTCAAAGTGCACCAGAGTCTGTGCAGCTGCATCTATAACATGGGGCAGAACGCTGCACAGGCTTGGAGTGGTGAAAGGTCCTCTTTAAATGAACAAAAAAAAAAAAAAGTACATTGTGATCCCTATATGGGGCTCACAAGCTACATTACAAAAAAAATCCTTAGTAGTATAAAAATAAAAAATTTTAACATCACTGAATGTATTCAATATTACTACTCACCAGCTGCCACCTGGTCACTTGGACTGAAGCCTTCCCAGCCAGTGATGACTGTGGACAATATTTCCTCCCACATCCTTGGGTTTGCCACATGGTCCTTGTACCGGCGGTCAGCCAGATCCCATAGGGCAGTCTGCATCTCCACCAGCAGGATCAGGAGCTCGCTCTGGTAAAAAAAAAAAGCACCCCTGACCCCCGCTGGTGGAGTCAGACCTCTGTTTAAAAAAAAAAAAAAAAAAAGCGAATTATTGATCAGTTCATGGGAAAGCTGGGTGTCAGTGTAATGAGATACTTATTGTTTTTTGTGCAGCAGTCATTGACCTGGCAGCCAGCTTTCAAAGGAAGATATCAATAGATATACACACATGGAGAAAATTGTTGGATCCTCTCGTTTAATGAAAGAAAAACCCACAATTTTTTCCATGTGTGTAAATTGTTTTAAATCTATATTTCTCTTCCATGGAAGCTGGGTGGCAGTTTAGGGGGAAAAAAAGATCAGTATGTATATATGGTGTTTTAAATCTGATTTGTGGCGGTTTGGCTACTACTTTTAATAATGGTCTGTGTATTTAAATAAATAGGGCGACACTAACTGGCACAAACCAGTTTTAATCCTATCTAGGCCTACCTTTAGGTAGACCTACATAAAAATAAATATTACATATAATACTATACTATTCTATAGGATCATAGGTAATCCTTTAGCATAGCATTACATATAATCTATGCTATTCCACGATTTAAAACAAAAACAAAACATTAAACCACCCTAAAGAATTCAAGAACGACCCCCTAAACAATTCTAACCCTAAATAAAACAATTTAACCATATCTTGGTCAACCACCAAACACATTACATTAAATGTGTTTGGAAAAAGAACGCTAGCGGTTTGCATATTGTGAGGGGGCGGATTTTGAGGAGGATTCAGCGCCAAAATCCACCCCCTCTAGCCCCGTGTGAACGAGCCCTTAAAACCCTGAAATAGATTTCAGAAATTAACCCCTATGCTTTAACTTTAATACACCACCCTCAAAATACTACACTAAGACCCAAACCACCCCGCAAAACAAAAAAAACCCAGGAGATGCTTAATGGGGCTCTATCGTTGGAAATAGTTATTTTTAAGTAATCGCAAGCCTTTAGAAAGGCTATTCCACACATAACTTTTTTTTTTTTTTCTTTATGTAAATTGCCTCAGTAGATTTTGAATTAGTCCGTTTTTATGCATATGCTAATTAGCTTCTCTGTGCACCCCGGAAGTCTCTTCTTGCACTGTCTCCTGTGTATACAGCACAGGCTGCTGAGTCCTCCTCCCTGCTCTCACACAGACATAGCAGAGTGAGTAGAGCTCAATGACTACTTCTGGACAGGAGATGGAAACTAGCAGGTAGTTTGCAAACTGTCCACGGGTGAGCTCCCGAGAGCGTCTTCTGCTTTCCACGGCAAAACTTTTTTTTTTTTTTACTTTTTTTTTTTTTAACCGAACTCAAAATCGGACATGCAGGACTTTGTGTCCAGTTTTTTAAAAAAACAAACAAAAAAACAAAACAGTTTCGCCACGGAGAGCAGAAGACGCTCACGGGCGGACACTGAAAGCCAGGTTTCCATCTTCTGCTGACCGAAAACAGAAACCTGCAAAACGGAGATCGGGCGCAGGTGTGAACCCGCCCTAATTAGCATATGAATAAAAACAGACTTATTTAAACACAATTAAGGCAATTTGCATACAAAAGGTATGTGTGAAATAGCCTTTCTAAAGGCTATGCAAGGATGTGATTAGTTAAAAAATGACTTTTGCCAATGATATACCTTAGCTCTACCTAAGGTATTATCTGCACGGGTCCTTGCTGTAAAATGGCAATTCTTGTTTCTTCTTCCAGTATAGAGAGAGAGAAAGTTCTGCAAGATCTGCTTTTCTCTACGTACGGAAAAGCGTAATCCAGTTGGAATTGGCACATGCGGATTACCTTTGTGCACCCATTGATTTCAATCCAGCAAACATGATGAAAATGTAGGCGAATAAAAGATTCCTTTTTTTTTTTTTTCTTTTTCTTCTTATGGTAGAGTTGGAAGGGACCTCAAGGGCCATCGGGTCCAACCCCCTGCGAGTGCAGGTTTTCCTAAATCATCCCAGCTATATGTTTATCCAGATTCCGCTTGAAGATTTCCATTGATGGAGCACCCACCACCTCCCGTGGCAGCCTATTCCACTCTCTCACTACCCTCACTGTCAGAAAGTTTTTCCTAATGTCTAATCTGTATCTCTTTCCCTTTAGTTTCATCCCATTGCTTCTTGTACTTCCTTGTGCTAATGAGAATAGGGTAGATCCCTCTGCACTGTGACTACCTTTCAGATATTTGTAGACTGCTGTTAAATCTCCTCACCAGCATCAATCAACAATAATCCACATGAATTTTTAAAAAAAAAAAATTAATTAAAATTAACTTTTATTGCACATGAATAAAAGAAGTAACCATGTTGCATCCTGAAAAATGTGAATACCTGAAAAGCCTACGTGTTTCAGGGCACTAAGGCCTTAGTCATTTATATATCTATTTAAAACCACCTGTTAACCACAAATCTCGACCCAAGATTGCACTTCCTGTGTCTTTCAATAACGTCATCCCAACATCTGCCCTAAGACCATATACCTTGTTGTGTATTGAGGTGTATTTTTTTTTTTCAATAGGTTTTTATTGAATTTATTGAATCTTCATTGTTATGTTCAGAGGGGTATTACATAAAAAAAAAAAAAAAAAAAAAACCCTCTCGAAAGGCTCAGAGGGAAATTACTTTATCTCTCTGTGACAGAGTGCAAAAGTATAGTATGCTCTCTGACTGAGAGTAGAGGGGATAACATGGACAGAAATCCATGCTAACTTCCACCGGGGTCATATACTGGTTATGCACAGATGATCATTCATTATCTCCATGCAGTCTGCAGGACTCCTTATTCCCCCTCCTTCATACAGCGGCTCTTAGGCTAAAACCGCACTTTGCGGAAGCACAACTTTTTGTTGTTGTTGTGATTTTTTTGTGCCAAAGCCAAGAGTGGCTATGAATGGAATGGGAAATATATGTGATGTTTCCTGAGACAGGAGGTGGAGTGACACTTTATAGCCGTATATCTCAGGACTGGATGGGGCGATGATGATGATTTTGGATTCATTTTAAAGATGCAAATTGCATCTTTGATATGCTACCAAGCTCTTCATGATAGCCCTTACAGTTTTGGAGCGAATCATTGTTAAAACCGCCATTGGGAATTAAGATCTTCAATGGGATCTCAATGCCGAGTAGCGTTTTCAACATTGATTTGCTGGAGCCTGTAAGGGGTATCATGAAGACCTTGATATCATTGTAATGATGAGATTAGCATCTTTAAAATGAATACAAACGCTTCATCACAGCCCCATCCAGTCCTGAGATGTAGGGCTCTAATAGTAAGGACGTATTAGATATGTCCTCGGCTACAGAAATGCCACCATGGGAGGACGTATAGATACCTGGTTGGCAGGGAATGGGTTAAATCCATTAGTTTCAACAAACTAAATTCTATCTAATCTCCATTTTTCTAAAACGGGTATGCTAAAATGATTTACCGTTGTTCTTGGATATTGAAATGTTGTTGCCTACTGTACATGTGCACTTCTAGAAACTGTAAAAAAACAAATTTGTCATTGTAGGTACAAACTGTGCAACATGTCTATCCTGCACAAGTGCAGTATGTGGAAGGAGATGCTGTATACACCAATGGAGCCATGTAAGTACATCTTTCTTTTTAGTTTTATTTCTCTGTCCTGAAGCAGTTTCAGATTAAGCACATGAGAGGAAATCATGAATGGAAGGATTTATCAACATTCCCAAATACAACCCCTGGCAAAAATTATGGAATCGCCCGTCCCTGAGGATGTTCCTTGAGTTGTTTAATTTTGTAGAAAAAAAAGCAGATCACAGCCATGGCATAAAACTAAAGGCATTTCATATGGCAACTTTCTGGCTTTCTGGCTACCAGTCTCCCACCTTGGCAATAACAACGAGTGGCACAGTACCTGCTTTGGAGGCCCAGTCTGGACAGTTCAACTCTGTCAGTGTGGTGCCACACTGCTAGTCTTCACACTCACTGTTATTAGGGCCTGATTAGTCAGCTGACCTACCTCCCTGTTGTGGGTTTCACCACACACCCCTTAGGTGTCTGGCTGGAATATACTTGTCTTCCCAGACTACACCCTTCACTATCTATCTATCTAATCTATCTATCTAATCTATCTATCTATCTATCTATCTATCTATCTATCTATCTATCTATCTATCTATCTATCTATCTATCCACACCTACCTATAATATATATATTCCGTCACTGGTGAGGACCTGGTCCTTCTGGAGTAGGGGATTTAGCCATTTCACTGTGTGCTGGGTAAATACTGTTTCATTACAGGACCCAACCACTAGGGGGGAAAAGGTCCTGACCAGTAATGAGAGATAGATCACACTGAGGCGGCTATACTATTCGTGATCAGGACCAGGTCCTTATGGAGCATAGTATTTAGTCACAACCCTATTGTAATCGATGGTGTCCGGTGGCATTTTATTAATTAGTTCATTTGAATTTAGCGCTAAAAAAGGTGTTTTTTGGCTCCATTCAAATTGGATGAGTCATAGTGGCCCTCAGCAGCTATTAGTTGTGCAGGACCCCGTAGGATTCAGCCCTGTGTTGTGACAGTGACAGCCATTGTTAGTGGCACATTCTGCTAGCCGAATGTGCTGAAGTGAATGAAACTGTGTGATCACGTCCTATGTGTGGGCAGCTCTGTGAATGCAGGCCAGGAGTTTCACTTTCAGTTTATTGATGTCCCGCCCACACAGGCCGGCTGAGCTTACACTGCAAAATCTCATTTTAATGGGGAACAGCCTGGGGCACTGTGATTTTTATTTTTTTTTATTTTTTTCCAGCTTAAGGGTGGCCACCCCTTTTAAAGAAGAAGTCCAGTCCTCCATTTCTAGCTTTCTGCCCCAGTCTAGTTTTGAGCCTCACCGGAGAAAGCCTAGCGTCCAGGCTATTGTTTCCTCGGACTCTGATAATGAGGCCTTTTGCTCATACTCGGAGTCCATTGGGGAAGATTTCTCAGCTGTTTATCATGATGATGACAGTGAGAAAAAGTATTGTTTTGCTTCAGAAGACTTGGATGAATTATTGAATGCTTTATGTAAAAGCATGAACATTGAAGAGGTAGTGAAAGCTAAAACAATTCAGGATGATGGGGTTTGAAGTCTAGAAAATGGTGGGTGTTCCCCTAGAGACGAATGGTTAGAGCAAGAAAAAAGGATTTTAGTCTCTCGGGAGTTTAAAAACCGCCTTGTGCTTCAGCCAGAAGAGTCGAAAATTTGGGATAATATCCCGAAGGTGGATATTCAAGTGGCTGAGGTAGTTAGGAAAACTGACCTTCCACTTGAAGGCTCAGCCCAAATAAAGGACCCAATGGACCATAAAGCTGATGGACTCCTTAAGAAAAATTGGTAGACGGCTATGCTGACTCTAAAGTCTAATATAGCGGTCACATCAGTGGCTAGGACACTTTTTATCTGGCTCTCGCAGTTGGATACTCATCTTAAAGACAAAACGCCCAGAGAAGATATCATTCAAGCAGTTCCCTTATTAAAAGCCACAGGGTTTCAAGCAGACTCTTCGGCTGAATGTATTAGATTTGCAGAAAAAGAGGGTGCTTTAGCTACAGCTGGCTGCAGGGCCTTATAGGTTAAGTATTGGTCAGGGGATGTTATATCCAAAGCCAAATTATGTAGTTTGCCTTTCTTGGGGGAATTCATGTTCGGACCAGAGCGTGACACGATTCTCGAGATTCCTTTCGCCCCAAAAAATCCCAGAGTGATAGTTATAGGGGGAAAGGGAAAGGTGGCAGATATAGCTACCCTAAAGGAGGCAAGGGGAGGGGTTATCTCCTCAACCCAAACTCTTCTTCCTCCATTAGACTTGAGGGCAAGTGATGACGCCAGGGTCAGGGGGAGGTTAAAGAGGTTCCTGGTAGAATGGGAAAAGGTAACCTCAAATCCCTGGGTTTTACAAGTCATAGAGTCAGCGTACAAAATAGCATTTGTGTCAGTTCCTCCCCCAGATTTCTGGACTCTACCCAGCCTTCAGGGTTTCTACAGCAGGTTCAAAGAAAAATGACCAGCCTTCTAGAACTTGGGGTGATAACACCAGTGCCTGTTCTTCAAAGAGGGAGGGGACATTATTCCTTCCTTTTCCTTGTAAGGAAACCAGACAAATCTTTCAGATTGATCATAAATCTGAAATACTTGAACAAGTGGGTCCGGTATCGCCACTTCAGAATTGAGACAATCAGGTCGACCACTCCTTTGATTGCTAGAGATGCCTTGATGTGTACCTTGGATCTGAGTCCCAGCAGTATCTGAGGTTTGCGATTTAGTCCCACTCTGGAGGGGTCCTCCATTATCAGTTTGTGGCTCTACCCTTTGGGATCTCTTCCGCCCCAAGGGTGTTCACCAAGGTGATGGTGGAGGTGGCATCCTCTCTAAGACAGCAGGACTGTCTCATTATCTCATATCTAGATGACCTTGATAGTAGTCATCCAGGGCCTTAATCAAGAAAAGGGATTTTGTGATCCAATTCTTGAAGGTCCTAGGTTGGATTATAAATTATCCAAAGTCGGATATTCTCCCTCAGAAGGAAAATAGGTTCTTAGGGGTACTCCTAGACTCGGGAAGTCAGGAATCCTTTCTGCCCCTGTACAAAAGAGGTTGAAAGCCAACATTCTGTCCTTTCAAAAGGTGAGAAGGTGCAGGATAAGACAGGCCATGAGTCTTCTGGGACAGCTAACAGCCTGTATCCCTTGTGTCAGATGGGCTCAAAATCACACTCTGTGTGTTCAGAAGTGGATCCTAGGTTCCTGGAACCGTTCTCCATCCTCCCTAGATACCAGTATCCACATCCCCCAAAGAGTGAAGGACTCCCTGGGCTGTTGGGTAAAAAGCAGCAATTTAGATGTAGGGGTTCCATGGCATTTCTGGCCAGTCACCTTTGGTCAGACCGACGCACGTTTACAAGGTTGGAGGGCATAGATAGGCCCAAATTACCTTCTGGGGACTTGGTCCTGCGCAGTTGTTCAACTACAGTGAGTTAAGAGCAGTTTGGGAGACGTCAGGGTCAGAATGTCCGGATTCTCTCAGACGACATCACAACTGTGTCTTACATCTGCAGACAAGGGGGCACAAGATCCTCTTCCCTAGCTTCTGTGTCTTATAAGATTTTCAGCTGGGCAGAAGAAAAACTCAACTCCAGATCTGCCACTCATCTGAAAGGTCCAGAAAATCTGGAGGCGGAGTTCTTGAGTCGCCAAAGACTTGATCCAAACGAGTGGAACCTAAACCATCAAGTTTTTCCGATGCTGGCTCAACACTGTGGTCTTCCTCAGGTGAACTTGTTTGCTATCAAAGCAAACTCAAAGACAAGCAACTTTCTCTCTCTAAGACCATCAGATGTCCCGTGGGGGACAGACGCGTTTGCCCATAAGTTGGAATGGGATTTGGCTTATGCGTTCCCTCCCTTTCCATTGATCCCAAAAGTAATACAGAAGATCTGCAGAGAAGGAGCGAGAGTAATTCTGATGCTGTTCTGGCCAAAGAGAAGTTGGTTTTCTCTTCTCAGAGAGCTGGCCCTAGACGACCCATGGATTTTGCCGATACAGCCGGATCTGCTTCAACAGGGTCCTCTCACATATCAGAAGTTGGACCATCTTCACTTGTCAGCATGGATCCTCTAGTGTCATTCCTGAGATCTAAGGGCTTATCTGTAGAGATGAGCGAACACTAAAATGTTCGAGGTTCGAAATTCGATTCGAACAGCCGCTCAATGTTCGTGTGTTCGAACGGGTTTCGAACCCCATTATAGTCTATGGGGAACAGATACTCGTTAAGGGGGAAACCCAAATCCGTGTCTGGAGGGTCACCAAGTCCACTATGACACCCCAGGAAATGATGCCAACACCTCTGGAATGACACTGGGACAGCAGGGGAAGCATGCCTGGGGGCATCTAACACACCAAAGACCCTCTATTACCCCAACATCACTGCCTAACAACTACACACTTTCCACATTCAAAAAAACCTCTATCAAAGTGGGAAAATACCTGGAAACCTTCTTTACTCCCCAAATGGATGGACACAAACCCCAATTTAAGCTCAACAAACAGTAACAACCACCCCTTTAAATCACGTTCCCCATGACAACCACAAATGGAATAGGCAATGGGAATTCCAAAAGCCCTCACCCTTAACTGTCATTTTGTGTGTGTGTGTGTGTGTGTGTGTGTGTGTGTGTGTGTGTGTGTGTGTGTGTGTGTGTGTGTGTGTGTGTGTGTGTGTGTGTGTGTGTGTGTGTGTGTGTGTGTGTGTGTGAGATGTGGTAAGACCTTCCAAAATTCACTTTTCTAGCCCTTAACATGAGCCCTTCCAAACAAAGTTACATGACCTTTAGCTGAGCTACCAGCAGAGATTGAGGCCCTTGGCATGAGTAGAGCCTTGCACCAGCAGTGTTTTTGGCACTTAGGGTGAGTTGAGCCTTGTACCAGCGTGTGTCCCTTAACATCAGGCGGGCCCTAAGTTCTGCGCTTTGCACAAAAGTTCCACATTAACTAGGCTGAATGGTACAAAGATTAGTAGGCCCGAGAACCAGGAACAGGTCTTGCAATGGCTGTCGGATAACGCTTAAAGCACATTGTCCACCAGCCAGTCAGCCTCTACCTCCTCTTACCCAACAGTCTTGTCCTCCTTCCACCCAAAATTCCCAATCTTCCCAGAACAATAACCCCAACTGTCCCTGCTCCCCAGAGCTGTTCTCCCTTCCTTTGACTGTACCGCAACCTGCCCCTCCATTTCGCGATTCCACGGACCTAACAGACGAGTATCTGTGTCCAGATGCTCAAACACTAGAGTCTCCTCCATTCCATCTCCGGTCGATTTGGTGGCGGATGACCAGCAACCCACCCTCATCGACGACGATGAGACGCAGTTGCTGTCAGGGCAGCCAGTTGACATGCGCATTGTGCAGGAGGAGGAGGCGAGACAGGAGTTGGAAGAGGAGGTGGTGGACGACGAGGACACCGACCCCACCTGGACAAGGCAGATGTCAAGCTGGGAAAGTAGTGTGGATGTTGAGGCAGGTGCAGCACCAAAAAGGGTAGCTAGAGGCAGAGACATGTCCAGAGGCAGAGGTCAGCTGCTTTGCCGAAGCCAGGCCAGACCCGGAATGTCCGAAGATATTCCCTTTTGTACCCAGCCCAGAAAAACTCCCCCATCGAGGGCACGTTTCTTGAAGGTGTAGAGTTTTTTCAAGGAATGCGCCGAGGACAGATATAGTGTCGTCTACACAATTTGCCTCTCGAAATCGAGTAGGGGCCCTGAGAAGAGCAACCTGTCCACCACTTCAATGCACCGTCATTTGGAATCCAAGCAATGGAATCAGTGGCAGGCAGCAACGGCAGGACAAACGTCGCCCGCCGTTCATGCCACTGCCTCTGCTCACAGTGCTGGCGATGCACTCCAGAGGACGAGCCAGGACATCACTTCATCTGCCTCCGCCACTTTGTTGACTTCTCCCTCATCCTCCCCTGTTTCTGTCTTATCTCCTTCTCCTGCACCATCAAAGGCACCATCAGGCGCTTCTTTACAACAACCCACCATCTCTCAGACATTGGAGCGCCGGCAGAAATACACCGCTAACCACCCACCCACGCAAGCCTAGAACGCCAACATCGCTAAACTGCTGGCCCAGGAGAGGTTGGCGTTCCGGCTTGTTGAAACTCCCGCCTTCCCGGACCTGATGGCAACTGTGGCACCTCACTATGCCGTCCCTAGCCGTCTCAACTTCTCCCGGTGTGGCGTCCCCGCCTGGCACCAGCACGTGTCACTCAACATCAGGTGGGCCCTTAGTTCCGCGCTTTGCTGCAAGGTCCACTTGACCACCGACACTTGGACAAGCGCCTGTGGTCAGGGATGCTGCAGTGCTTATCTTTAATGACAGGCAGGGTGAATGTGGTGGAGTCTGTTCCCCGGGTGCAAACTGGGGTGGCCTATCTCCTCTCCCAGGCCAAAATTCATGGCAGGAGTAGACTGAAACCCTACGACGCTGCAACCTCCACCACAGCTACTAGCGGCAAACGCTAAAACACTGGTGTGGGGAGACGTCAGCAGGCGGTGCTGAAGCTCATCAGCTTGGGGGACAGACAGCACAGTGCCTCCGAGGTCAGGGATGCCATCCTGGCTGAGATGGCATTTTTTTTTCCCTGCTACACCTGGGGCCTGGCATTTTTACGCCTGTGATAATGGCTGGAACCTGGTAGCGGCTCTGGAGCTTGCCAGCCTCCAACACGTTCCATGTTTGGCCCACGTCTAACCTAGTGGTGCAAAGTTTTTTAAAAACATACCCAAATGTACCGAAGCTACTGTTGAAAATGCGGCGCTTGTGCGCCCACTTTTGCAAGTGCACAGGAGTCGCTGCTAGCCTAAAAACACTCTAGCAAGGCCTACATCTGTCCAAACACAGGCTGTTGTCCGTCATTCACACACGCTGAAACCCTACAATACCATATCTTGAGCAGGGTGTGTGAGCTGCACAGACCTTTGATGGAGTTCCATCTACAAAACCCAAGGGTTCCTCAAAGTCAGCAACCAAAGTTTCTGCACCATGAGTTTCCAGGGGTGGCAGAGTTATGGCTAGGGGAAGAGGCATGGATAGGGATGATGTCTAGGGGCAAAAGCAGTGTGGATGTGGAGGCAAGCTAAGCAGGAAAAACTGGGGGTACAAGCTAAGGCATGGACTGGGGTGATGTCTAGGGGCAAAAGCAGTGTGGATGTGGAGGCAAGCTAAGCAGGAAAAACTGGGGGTACAAGCTAAGGCATGGACTGGGGTGATGTCTAGGGGCAAAAGCAGTGTGGATGTGGAGGCAAGCTAAGCAGGAAAAACTGGGGATACAAGCTAAGGCATGGACTGGGGTGATGTCTAGGGGCAAAAGCAGTGTGGATGTGGAGGCAAGCTAAGCAGGAAAACTGGGGGTACAAGCTAAGGCATGGACTGGGGTGATGTCTAGGGGCAAAAGCAGTGTGGATGTGGAGGCAAGCTAAGCAGGAAAAACTGGGGGTACAAGCTAAGGCATGGACTGGGGTGATGTCTAGGGGCAAAAGCAGTGTGGATGTGGAGGCAAGCTAAGCAGGAAAAACTGGGGGTACAAGCTAAGGCATGGACTGGGGTGATGTCTAGGGGCAAAAGCAGTGTGGATGTGGAGGCAAGCAAAGCAGGGAAAATGGTGGCTAGAGGCAAAGGGATGTCCATAGGCAGCAAGGGCAAAGATGCAAAACTCTCCCGTTTCAAGAATTTTCCTGACTTGTTTCCCCACAAAACATTCCTGGGAGGAGGGCTGAAACACCACCCTCCTCCTCCTCCGCTGTTAGATTTACCCCAGCTACGAGCTGAAAACGCTGCAACACTGGTGTGGGGAGACGTCAGCAGGCTGGGCTGAAGCTCATCAGCTTGGGAGACGGACAGCACACTGCCTCTGAGGTCAGGGATGCCATCCTGGATGAGATGGCAATTTGTTTATCCCCGCTGCCCCTGGGGCCAGGTTTTTTAGCTTGTTGGAGGGCTCTGGAGCTTGCCAGCCTCCAACACGTTCCATGCCTGGCCCACATGTTCAATGTAGTGGTGCAATGATTTTTAAAAACATACCCCAAATTAGCTGAGCTAAGGGTGAAAGTGCGGCACTTGGACACCCACTTTCCCAAGTCTACAGTACCTGGAGCTAGCCGCAATACACTCCAGCAAGGCCTACATCTGCCTGAAGCACCTACTGTTGTGCGAGGTCACCACACGCTCTAACCCTAGATACCGTATGTTCAGCAGGGTGTGTGAGCAGCAGAGACCTTTGATGGAGTACCAGCTACAAAACCCAAGGGTTCCTCAGAGTCAGCTCCCTCACTTTCTGCACCATGAGTTTCCATGGGTGGCAGACTTATGGCTAGAGGCACAGGCATGGATAGGGGTGATGTGTAGGGGCAAAAGCAGTGTGGATGTGGAGGCAAGCTAAGCAGCAAAAACTGGGGGTACAAGCAGCCGGTGACATCATCACTGACAAGCACAGCTGTCTGTCAGCTGACAGGCTGACTTTCACCAAAATGAACAGACAATGGATAGACTCATCATATACATGTCAGTTACATGACAAATTTAGTGCAATTTGCAAGTCCAAGATGGTTTGGAGATCTGCGGAGAGGAATCTCACCACCTCTTGCGGGTGCCATCATTTGGAAGGCAAGCCCTGGGCTCAGTGGGTGAGAGCAAGCGCAGGATAATCGTCGTTTGGCCTGGCGGCCACTGCCTCTTCCACTGTTGACAGGGCTGGCGCTGCAGTCCAGACCAGGAGCCAGGACACCTCCACATCTGCCTCTGACACTTTGGGGAGTTCACCCTTATCCTCACCTTTTCCTGCCATTTCTCCTTTTGCCCGCGCCATCATGCGCCTCTTCCCAGCAACTCCCCATCTCCCAAGCCTTTCATTTCATGCTAAAGTACAGCGCAACCCACCCACATGCCCAAGGCTTCAACGGCCTCATCTCAAGAAATCTGGCCCAGGAGATGTTGGAATCCCGGCTGGGGGACACTCTGCCCTTTTTGGGCAGAGTGTCTACTGCGCCACCGCACTGTGCCGTCCACACCAGCACTTTCCCCCAAACATGAGGCGGTCCCTAAATTCAGCGCTTAGCCCTAAAGTTCCATGTGACCAGTTACGAATGGACAAGTGCATGCGGACAGGGACGCTACCTTTCAATTTGGGCACAGTGGTTGAATGTAGTTGAGGCGTGGACCGGGTCGCAAAATGTGGTGGCCTGACTTGTCTCCCCACACAACATTCCTGGGAGGAGGGCTGAAACACCACCCTCCTCCGCTGTTAAATTGACCCCAGCTACGAGCTGGAAACGCTGCAACACTGGTGTGGGGAGACGTCAGCGGGCCGTGCTGAAGCTCATCAGCTTGGGGGCCAGACAGCACACTGCCTACAAAGTGAGTCATGCCATCCTCGATGAGACGGCAATGTGGTTTTTGCCACTGCACCTGGGCCCAGGCATGTTGTCATGTGTGATAATGGCCGTAACCTGGGATTGGCTCTGTAGCTTGGCAGCCTGCAACATATTCCATGCCTGGGCCACGTTTTTAACTCATTGCTGCTAATCTTTTGAAAAAGGTACCCCAATGTTCCTGAGCTACTGGTGAAAGTGTGGCGCTTGTGCGGATAGTTTTTAAAGTGTATAGTTGCCGCTGCTAGCCTCTATGCACTCCTACAACGCCTGTACCTGCTGGAACAACGGCTGTTGTGCGACGTCTCCACACTGCTGGCACTAAACATATCATGTGTTGAGCAGAGTGTGTGAGCAGCACAGACCTTTGATGTAGTTCCAACTCCAAAACCCTCGGGTTCGTCAAAGTCAACTCCCTCAGTTGCTCAACCATGAGTGGCCATGGGTGGCAGACTTATGTGAAATCCCATCCCATCCATTGCACTGGACACGAAACATTAGCATGCGCTCAGCACAACTTCGGATATGGCAGATGCGTTAAGCAGGGTGCAGGGTACAACACAGACCAGGCCCGAGCACCAGGAACAGGTGTTAGAAATACTGCAGCATCTGCCATTTCCTTCTAATTTTGGGGTTTTGGACCCGCCACCGACTTGTCTGGACCTAAGTGGGGATCATGAGACACAGTTGCCATCAAGGCAAGCTGTGGTCATGTGCGGTTTGCAGTAAGGGGGCAGTGCGCAATTGGAAGAGGAGTTGGTGGATGACGAGGCCACCGACCCCACATGGACAGGGGTGATGTCTAGGGGCTAAAGCAGTGTAGATGTAGAGGGAAGCTAAATCAACAAAAAACCTGGGTAGAAGCAAAGGCATAAACTGGGGTGATGTTTAGGGGTGAAAGCAGAGTAGATGTGGAGGGAAGCTAAGCAGCAAAAACAGTGGGTAGAAGCAAAGGCATGCAAAACTCTACCCTGTTGGAAGACTTATTCCTAGGTCTGGAACACGTTAATGGCCCCCCTGGACAAATTACTGCCACTCAGGGGCCTAGTGTCACCAGGAGGGACAAGTATAGGCGCATGTTGTGGGAATACCTGGCCGACACCAGCTCTGTCCTCTCCGATCCCTCTGTGCTCTACAGCCTAAACTTATTTTCTCATCTTTTTTTCTGAACTGCACATCTCTTGCCTGCTTCCTTTGGGATCTTAGAAATGGTGGTCCACTTCCACAGATGGTAACTTCAATAGACAGTGTAACGGGAGTAGCTGAGGGATCGCTGTCTTAACCACTTTTTGGCACAAAATTAACTTCCAAAGCCAAATATGGTGCAAGTATATGATGCAAGGACACCTACACACCTATCTCTGACACATTGGGGAGTTCACCCTCATGCGCCCTTTTGGCCTGCACCATCATGCGCCTCTTCCCAGCCACTCCACATTTCCCAAGCTTTTCATTGCAGGCAGAAGTACAATACAACCCACCCCCATGCCCAAGCCTGTAACAGCCTCATCGATAAACTGCTGGCCCTGGAGATGTTGGTGTTTGTTTATGCTTCTGGAGACCCAGGCCTTCCGTCAGCAGATGGCAGCTGGGGCACCTCCCTATGCTGGGCCTAGCCGTTACTACTTCTCTTGGTGTGCTGTCTCTGCCTTGCGCCTGCATGTGTCCCATAACATCAGTCGGGCCCAGAGCTCTGCGCTTTGCTGCAAGGTCCACTTGACCACCGACACATGGACAAGCGCCTGTGGTCAGGGATGCTGCAGTGCTTATCTTTAATGACAGGCAGGGTGAATGTGGTGGAGTCTGTTCCCCGGGTGCAAACTGGGGTGGCCTATCTCCTCTCCCAGGCCAAAATTCATGGCAGGAGTAGACTGAAACCCTACGAAGCTGCAACCTCCACCCCAGCTACTAGCAGAAAACACTGTAACACTGGCATGGGGAGATGTCAGTAGGCCGTGCTGAAACTGATCAGCTTGGGGGACAGACAGCACAGTGCCTCCGAGGTCAGGGATGCCATCCTGGCTGAGATGGCATTTTTTTTTCCCTGCTACACCTGGGGCCTGGCATTTTTGCGCCTGTGATAATGGCTGGAACCTGGTAGCAGATCTGGAGCTTGCCAGACTCAAACACGGTCCACGCATGGCCCACGTTTTCCAACTTGTTGGTGCCATGTTTCTTTGAAACCTACACCATTGTGCCTGATATACAGGTCAAAGTGGGGCCATTTTCGTAAGTGAGAACTAGCCTCTGCTAGGCAGAAAACATTCAGAGCACACTCCTCTCATCTTCGCACCGTTGGCTGGCGGAGGAAGACGAGGGGGTTGGAGTGGCATCTGATGTCCCTATCCCACACGAGGCTAGAGGGTGCACTTCAGTGCATCCCATTGCTTCACCACAAATGGTGTGAAGGGGAGTGGAAAATGGAGGAAATGGAGAGTGACCCTTACAGTTGGAGCCAGCAAAGGCATGCCAAGTAACACACTGGCACACATGGCTGACTTCATCTTGGGTTGCTTTTCAACACATATTTCACATCATGAAGAACAAATAATACTTTTTCAAGCCTCGAACCCCGGTCTAGGTCTAATGTCTGTTCCTTTCTTATATTAGGGGAGAGGGAAAAAAAATTACTTCAGTGATACGTTTAGCGTACATAGACTGACTATTAATGTGTATCCCACTTAGTGTTGTTAGGGTTACACACCGTCACAACCTGGCTAAAGCTTCTATAGCTGTTAATAAAGTCAACATAACTTTACGGTATCCAAAAAGACAGCTGGTACCGACAGAGAGCAAGACAAATGTCACCCAAAGCTGTGAGCTCTGAACACCCACAGTGACTTTGGCGTCATCATCATTATAAGGGAGCGGGTGGTAATAAATAACTTGGCAGTGCCTAAAACCCAAAAAGCTTATACAACTATATTTACATTAAGATACACAAATGAAACTTTTCAGTAGCATGTCATGAGACAAGCTGATAAGCTCTTCCTTTGTGCAGTGCTATTTGAAAGTTAAACGCTGCCTTTATTTTAATTCTGGAGAAGGTGCAGACATTAGATTTAGAACATGTTGTCTTCATTGTCCAAATCCTCTATATAGGTAACGTGTTTTTCGGGCCGAGCTGTCTGGGAACGAGCTGGTGCAGCACTGACAACCTGGGTGAATATGGCAAGAGCCTGAGATGTAGGGTGAATGAATCCCCAAATTATTTGTGGAATTCCCAGTGAGACAATGGCACTGTATACCAGTATTAAAAATTGTGGGTGCACATAACCCCCATATATTCTTTGAATTCCCAGTCAGACAATGGCACTATATACCAGTATTAAAAATTGTGGGTGCACATAACCCCCATATATTCTTTGAATTCCCAGTGAGACAATGGAACTGTATAGCAGTAGCAAAAATTGTGGGTGCACGTAACCCCCATATATTCTTTGAATTCCCAGTCAGACAATGGCACTGTATACCAGTAGTAAAAATTGTGGGTGCACATAACCCCCATATATTCTTTGAATTCCCAGTCAGACAATGGCACTGTATACCAGTATTAAAAATTGTGGGTGCACATAACCCCCATATATTCTTTGAATTCCCAGTGAGACAATGGAACTGTATAGCAGTAGCAAAAATTGTGGGTGCACGTAGCCCCCATATATTCTTTGAATTCCCAGTCATGGCACTATATACCAGTATTAAAAATTGTGGGTGCACATAACCCCCATATATTCTTTGAATTCCCAGTCAGACAATGGCACTGTATACCAGTAGTAAAAATTGTGGGTGCACATAACCCCAATATATTCTTTGAATTCCCAGTCAGACAATGGCACTGTATACCAGTATTAAAAATTGTGGGTGCACATAACCCCCATATATTCTTTGAATTCCCAGTCAGACAATGGCACTGTATACCAGTATTAAAAATTGTGGGTGCACATAACCCCCATATATTCTTTGAATTCCCAGTGAGACAATGGAACTGTATAGCAGTAGCAAAAATTGTGGGTGCACGTAACCCCCATATATTCTTTGAATTCCCAGTCAGACAATGGCACTGTATACCAGTAGTAAAAATTGTGGGTGCACATAACCCCAATATATTCTTTGAATTCCCAGTCAGACAATGGCACTGTATACCAGTATTAAAAATTGTGGGTGCACATAACCCCCATATATTCTTTGAATTCCCAGTCAGACAATGGCACTGTATACCAGTATTAAAAATTGTGGGTGCACATAACCCCCATATATTCTTTGAATTCCCAGTCAGACAATGGCACTGTATACCAGTATTAAAAATTGTGGGTGCACATAACCCCCATATATTCTTTGAATTCCCAGTGAGACAATGGAACTGTATAGCAGTAGCAAAAATTGTGGGTGCACGTAACCCCCATATATTCTTTGAATTCCCAGTCAGACAATGGCACTGTATACCAGTAGTAAAAATTGTGGGTGCACATAACCCCAATATATTCTTTGAATTCCCAGTCAGACAATGGCACTGTATTCCAGTATTAAAAATTGTGGGTGCACATAACCCCCATATATTCTTTGAATTCCCAGTCAGACAATGGCACTGTATACCAGTATTAAAAATTGTGGGTGCACATAACCCCAATATATTCTTTGAATTCCCAGTCAGACAATGGCACTGTATTCCAGTATTAAAAATTGTGGGTGCACATAACCCCCATATATTCTTTGAATTCCCAGTCAGACAATGGCACTGTATACCAGTATTAAAAATTGTGGGTGCACATAACCCCCATATATTCTTTGAATTCCCAGTCAGACAATGGCACTATATACCAGTATTAAAAATTGTGGGTGCACATAACCCCAATATATTCTTTGAATTCCCAGTGAGACAATGGCACTATATACCAGTAGTAAAAATTGTGGGTGCACATAACCCCAATATATTCTTTGAATTCCCAGTGAGACAATGGCACTGTATACCAGTATTAAAAATTGTGGGTGCACATAACCCCCATATATTCTTTGAATTCCCAGTCAGACAATGGCACTGTATACCAGTATTAAAAATTGTGGGTGCACATAACCCCCATATATTCTTTGAATTCCCAGTGAGACAATGGAACTGTATAGCAGTAGCAAAAATTGTGGGTGCACGTAACCCCCATATATTCTTTGAATTCCCAGTCAGACAATGGCACTATATACCAGTATTAAAAATTGTGGGTGCACATAACCCCCATATATTCTTTGAATTCCCAGTCAGACAATGGCACTGTATACCAGTAGTAAAAATTGTGGGTGCACATAACCCCAATATATTCTTTGAATTCCCAGTCAGACAATGGCACTGTATACCAGTATTAAAAATTGTGGGTGCACATAACCCCCATATATTCTTTGAATTCCCAGTCAGACAATGGCACTGTATACCAGTATTAAAAATTGTGGGTGCACATAACCCCCATATATTCTTTGAATTCCCAGTCAGACAATGGCACTGTATACCAGTATTAAAAATTGTGGGTGCACATAACCCCCATATATTCTTTGAATTCCCAGTCAGACAATGGCACTATATACCAGTAGTAAAAATTGTGGGTGCACATAACCCCAATATATTCTTTGAATTCCCAGTGAGACAATGGCACTATATACCAGTAGTAAAAATTGTGGGTGCACATAACCCCAATATATTCTTTGAATTCCCAGTGAGACAATGGCACTGTATACCAGTATTAAAAATTGTGGGTGCACATAACCCCCATATATTCTTTGAATTCCCAGTCAGACAATGGCACTGTATACCAGTATTAAAAATTGTGGGTGCACATAACCCCCATATATTCTTTGAATTCCCAGTCAGACAATGGCACTGTATACCAGTAGTAAAAATTGTGGGTGCACATAACCCCAATATATTCTTTGAATTCCCAGTGAGACAATGGCACTGTATACCAGTATTAAAAATTGTGGGTGCACATAACCCCCATATATTCTTTGAATTCCCAGTCAGACAATGGCACTGTATACCAGTATTAAAAATTGTGGGTGCACATAACCCCCATATATTCTTTGAATTCCCAGTGAGACAATGGAACTGTATAGCAGTATTAAAAATTGTGGGTGCACGTAACCCCCATATATTCTTTGAATTCCCAGTCAGACAATGGCACTGTATACCAGTATTAAAAATTGTGGGTGCACATAACCCCCATATATTCTTTGAATTCCCAGTGAGACAATGGCACTGTATAGCAGTAGCAAAAATTGTGGGTGCACGTAACCCCCATATATTCTTTGAATTCCCAGTCAGACAATGGCACTGTATACCAGTATTAAAAATTGTGGGTGCACATAACCCCCATATATTCTTTGAATTCCCAGTGAGACAATGGAACTGTATAGCAGTAGCAAAAATTGTGGGTGCACGTAGCCCCCATATATTCTTTGAATTCCCAGTCAGACAATGGCACTATATACCAGTATTAAAAATTGTGGGTGCACATAACCCCCATATATTCTTTGAATTCCCAGTCAGACAATGGCACTGTATACCAGTAGTAAAAATTGTGGGTGCACATAACCCCAATATATTCTTTGAATTCCCAGTCAGACAATGGCACTGTATACCAGTATTAAAAATTGTGGGTGCACATAACCCCCATATATTCTTTGAATTCCCAGTCAGACAATGGCACTGTATACCAGTATTAAAAATTGTGGGTGCACATAACCCCCATATATTCTTTGAATTCCCAGTGAGACAATGGAACTGTATAGCAGTATTAAAAATTGTGGGTGCACGTAACCCCCATATATTCTTTGAATTCCCAGTCAGACAATGGCACTGTATACCAGTATTAAAAATTGTGGGTGCACGTCACCCCAATATATTCTTTGAATTCCCAGTCAGACAATGGCACTATATACCAGTAGCAAAAATTGTGGGTGTATATAGCCCCAATTCTATTGCTAGGGGACTTGCAGGGTATTTCTGAGGTGAAGGTGGGGGGGCACACCGTTGGAACGGGGATTTGGGGTGTATATATGGGGTATACGGGAATACACTGTCAGTGTGTTCCATTCAGGATCCTGGGAAAGCTGGGTTGCGGCGATTGAGCCCGTCAGTGCCACGTTACACTGACAAGCTTCTCCCTGGAATTGAAGTTATATGTAAGCCCAATATATTCTTTGAATTCCCAGTGAGACAATGGCACTATATGGCAGTAGCAAAAATAGTGGGTGTATATAGCCCCAATCCTATTGCTAGGGGACTTGCAGGGTATTTCTGGGGTGAAGGTGGGGGGGCACACCGTTGGAACGGGTATCGGGGGTATATATCGGGTATACGGGAATACACTGACAGTGTATTCCATTCAGGATCCTGGGAAAGCTGGGTTGCGGCGATTGAGCCCGTCAGTGCCACGTTACACTGACAAGCTTCTCCCTGGAATTTAGCTCTTATAAGAGCTGTTGGTTGTCTTCTCCTTCCTATCCTAGCCTGTCCCTGCCTACCCAGAATCTAACCCCTAGCTAACTGGACGGAAACCTCCGTCCTCGGTGAATTGCAAGCTCAGAATGACGCGAAGCTGGGCGGCGCTGTTCTTTTAAATTAGAGGTCACATGTTTTCGGCAGCCAATGGGTTTTGCCTACTTTTCTCAACGTCACCGGTGTCGTAGTTCCTGTCCCACCTACCCTGCGCTGTTATTGGAGCAAAAAAGGCGCCAGGGAAGGTGGGAGGGGAATCGAGTAATGGCGCACTTTACCACGCGGTGTTCGATTCGATTCGAACATGCCGAACAGCCTAATATCCGATCGAACATGAGTTCGATAGAACACTGTTCGCTCATCTCTACTTATCTGAAAAGGTAGTTAGGACCCGTACTGTAGGAAGCCGGTCACCAACGCCATCTATCTCAAAATCTGGAAACTGTTTTGCTCCTGGGCCCAAGACTCCCCGCCTGATCAGAACAGCCCTAATATAGGTCAGATTTTAGATTTTTTTACAGTCAGGTTTAGAGTTGGGCCTCAGCCAGAGTACTCTAAATGTGCAGGTCTCTGCACTCAGTGCCTTTTTTTGACACTCAGCTTGCAGATCATCGTTGGGTGGCAAGATTTTTTTTTTAGAGCAAATGCTAAGCTCGGACCTCCCAAGAAATCTCTGTCCCCTCAGTGTGATCTCTCAGTGGTCCTGGATGCTCTGTCTAGGTATCCGTTTGATCCCATTTGACAACATCCCTTTAAAGTTCCTGTCCTGGAAGGTAACTTTCTTGAGCGCTATCAGCACTGCTAGATGCTTAGGGGAGATTCAGGCCCTCTTTATTAGGGAACCTTATCTTAGAATTACGAGTGACAGGATTGTCTTAAGGCTAGATCCAAATTTTATATCCAATGCAAAAGGAAAAAACAGGATGGCACTGCCGATTTTGTGTATAATATGGCTGTTGGTAGACAAATGGTAGGTCAACAGGGATATAACCCAATGTAGATAAAGCCGTGGGGGTGCTCGACATCCAATAATTAGCATGTGAAAAAATGGTAGCAAAAAGAATTGTTAGGAAGGGCACTCACCCACTCAGAGGCTTTTCTTCTTTAAAAGAACATCCTTTATTAGGGTATCTCATCTTTAAAAACAGCATTTCTCAGGGAGGGAAGTACAGCTTAAGTGACATAGAAAGGCAACAGCTGTTTCGTGCTTCTACATGCGCTTTTTCAAGCCTCAAAATGCAAACCATTGTGAGGCAAACAGGAAGCTGAGTCATCATCAGCAGCAGCAGTCTCCCATAGAAAACAATAGGAGAGGTGTGCACGATCTATCATGCACCAGTCTAATTAGCATATGAATAAAAACGGACTTATTCAGAAACCACTGAGGCAATCTACATACTATAGGTAGGTGTGGAATGGACTTTTTAAAGGCTATGCAAAGGTGTGATTCGTTAAAAATGACTTTTCCTAGTGATAGAGTCCCTTTAACCACTTCCGGACCGCCCATAGACTATATACGTCCGGATAGTGGTTGTCTAGTTCTGCCAAGGACATACCTGTACGTCCAGCAGAACACAGCAGCTGCACGGAGATCGTTCAGCTGCTTTCACTAGGAGCCGGCTGTAACTTCAGCCGGAGCTCCCAGAGAGATGACAGGGAAGATTTATTACCTGCTCTGCTATCTCTATCGCTGTGTATACAGAGCTCAATGAGCGCTGTATACACAGCTATGGACGCAGCCATAAATCAGCTGCCCTCTGACCCGGCAGACACATGATCTGCCGGGAGCAGTGTCCTGCCAGAGCTTCTGGGTCCTGCAGGACTCAGATCAGCTCTGCATACTGTGTATACAGTGTGCAGGAGTCTGTATTCCTCCTGTAACTGAGATTAAATGTAGCAGCCTCAGTTATAGGAGAAATCAGCCTCAAGTACAAAAACAAAAGTGATCAGATGTCCCCAAAGGTCTCTTATCACCTTATGGGGACACAATCTGGGAAAAAAATAAAATAAAAATATAATAAAGTTTTAAAAAAATGTAAATAAAATAATAAAAAATAAATAATACGCTAATAAAACGCCGTTATTAACCCCTTAGAGACACAGCCCAAAAGTGACTTAAGGACCAGGCCTCTTTTTTCAAATCTGACATGTGTCACTTTAAATGGCGATAACTTTGAGACGCTTTAACTTACACAAGTGATTCTGAGATTGTATTTTTCAAGGGACCAGTTCAGTTCTGAAGGGAACTTGAAAGGCCTCTCTAATAAAACCCCCCAAAAGTCATCCCATTCTAAAAACTGCACTCCTGAAAGAATCTAAAACACCAGTTAGAAAGTTTCTTAACCCTTTCAGCATTTCACAACAATTAAAACAAAATGGAGGTCAAATTTACATTTTTCAATTTCTGTCACTAATATATTCATTTAGCCCTAGAATTTACACATTTACTAAGGTTTAAAGGAGAAACTGCACCCCACATTTTGTTACACAATTTCTCCCGAACACGACAATACCCCATATGTGCTGGTACCCTAATGTACGGGCACACGGTCGCTCTCAGAGCGGATGGAGCACTAATTGGATTTTGTAGGCCAGATTTTGCTAGAATATTTTTCAGGCGCCATGCCCCGATTGCAAAGCCCCCAAGGTGCCAAAACAGTGGAAAACCCCAAAATGTCACCCCATTTTGGAAACTAGACCCCTCAAGGAATTTATCAAGGGGTATAGTGAGCACTTGGACCCTACAGGTGTTTCACAGATTTTTTTACCATTGAGATGTGAAAATGAAAAATTACTTTTTTTTTATAATAAAATGTCACTGTAGCCCCAAATTTTTCATCTTCACAAAGGGTTAAAGGAGAAACTGCACCCCACATTTTGTTACACAATTTCTCCTGAACACGACAATACCCCGTATGTGCTGGTACCCTAATGTACGGGCACACGGTCGCTCTCAGAACGGATGGAGCGCTAATTGGATTTTGTAGGCCAGATTTTACTAGAATACTTTTCAGGCACCATGTCCCTTTTGCAGAGCCCCCAATGTGCCAAAACAGTGGAAACCCCCAAAATGTCACCCCATTTTGGAAACTATACCCCTCAAGGAATTTACCAAGGGGTTTAGTGAGCCCTTTGACCCTACAGGAGTGTAACAGAATTGGCCCAACAAAAGGAAAAGTGACATTTTTTGCTATAAAATGTAGCTTTAACCCCAAATTATGCATTTCCACAAGGGGTTAAAAAAGAAAATGCACCCCACAAATTGTCAAGCACTTTGCCCCAACTACAGAAATGCCCCACATGTGGATGTAAAGTGATGTATGGGTACACTGTAAAGTCCAGAGCTGAAGGATCGCTATTGGGATTTTGGAGGGCAAATTTAGCTGAAATCTGTTTCAGGCACCATGTTGCATTTGGAGAGCCCCTGAAGTGCTAGAACAGTGGAAATTCCCCCCCCCCCCCAAACGACCCCATTTTGAAAACTAGACCCCTCAAGGAATTTATCAAGGGGTTTAGTGAGCACTTGGACCCTACAGGTGTTTCACAGATTTTTTTACCATTGAGATGTGAAAATGAAAAATTACTTTTTTTCCAATAAATCGTCCATTTAGCGCCATATTTTTAATTTTTGCAAGTAGTTAGAGAATTAAGAGCCCCCCACAGTTTGTTACACAATTTCCCCTGAACACGGCAATACCCCATATGGGATCATAATCTGCTGTATGGGTACATGTTGGGGCTCAGAATGGAAAGAGCGCTATTTGGATTTTGGAGGGCATATATTGCTGGAATAGTTTTGAGGTGCCATGTCGCATTTGCTGAGCCCCTAAAGTATCAATACAATAGAAACCCCTCAAAAGTGACCCCATTTTAGAAACTACACCCGTCAAGGAATGTATCAAGTGGTATTATGATTTTGAGACTAAAAATGCTTCCCAAAAATTGAAATTTTTAAAGAAATATGCCATTTTGGTATCCAATGCATTGCACCCACTTTGTGTTGTCAGAGACCTGCACTCCTAAAACTATATAATTATAATAAAAAACTATATAATTATATAAAAATTATATATGTGGGTATAAACTGCTGCTTGGGCGCACAGCAGGGCTCAGAAGGGAAGGAGCACTGCGCTTTTTAGCTTTTGGGGTACAGATTTAGAGGGACTTCCTGGGCGCCATGTTGTTTTTGCAGAGCCCTGGAGGTGCCAGTAAACTGGAATTCCCCAAGAAGTGACCCCATTTTGTAGGGGAAATTTTAGAGTCTCTGCAAAAGTGCCATGGCATCCAAAAACCAAACCGTCTAAGTCTGTGCTCCAAAAACCAAATAACCTTCTTCCCTTCTGTGTCTGGCTGGGCCCTAATATCAGTTTATACCCACATATGACATTACGTACGTTATCCGGGGTACACCAGTGTCATATATGTGCCCTAATATCAGTTTATACTCACATATGACATTACCCCGGTTACACCAGTGTCATACATGTGGCATAAACTGCAGTTTGGGCACACAGCAGGGGGCAGAAGGGAAGGAGCGCGATGCGGCTTTTGGAGTACAGATTCAGATGTTTGGTATCTAGACGCCATGTCATGTTTGTAGAGCCTGTAAGGTACCAGAAAAGTGGATTCCCCAAAGGAGTGACCGCATTTTGAAAACTGCACCCCTAAAAGAATTTATCAGGGGGTGTAGTGTAGTATTAGTATCCCGGACGTGACTGCACAGCGGATGGCGAAGAGGGAATATATAAGCGGTGCGGAGGACATTGCAGACACTAAATTCCCTACTGTACCCCCAGTAGCTCCTATGATTGGGGGAGTCACACTGGGGTCACTTTGGGGGTCACTTCTGGTATATTTTCCCTCATAAGCTGTAAATATAGGGTGTCCCCTGATATTCGCTTGCACAGCTTATACATTCCCTGCCTGCCGCACCCAGTTGTGTTCTAATGATTTGGCGATTTTGCGTGATTTTGTCTTCACATTGGTAGAGGCTATATTTTCTTTATTTTTCTGCTGACGTGGCCATATAAGGGCTTGTTGTTTGCGGGATGCGATGTATTTTGTAATGACACCATCTTGGAGTGCCTAAAACTTACTGATTACATTTTATTAACACTTTTTTTGCTGGATTTAAAAGAGAAAAAATCAATTCTGGTATTGAG
Source organism: Leptodactylus fuscus (assembly GCF_031893055.1). NCBI lineage: Eukaryota > Metazoa > Chordata > Amphibia > Anura > Leptodactylidae > Leptodactylus > Leptodactylus fuscus. The sequence continues at coordinate 214,619,205 of NC_134265.1, forward strand.
TTTTACCTTTTACATTTTTCGCCATGCAGCGTACAGTATAAGTAACATGTGACCTTTATTCTGCGGGTTGGTACGGTTACGGCGATACCTCATTTATGTTATTTTTTTATGCGCTACTAAGTCTGCAGAACAAAAACACATTTGGGGACATAAATCAGTGATTTTTGCATCGCCATCTTCTGAGAGGCGTAACATTTTTATTTTTCGCTTGACAGTGTTGGTTGAGGGCTTATTTTTTGCGGGACAACCTGTGCATTTTATTGGTACTATTTTGGGGTGCATATGACTTTTTGATCACTTTTTAGAGCACATTTTGTAAGGTGAGATGGCGAAAAATCACTACTTCCGGCGGGTTTTTTCCGTTATTTTTTACCGCCGTTCACTGTGTACATTAAATATTGTTTCAGTTTTGTTGTACAGGTTGTTACGGACGCGACAATACCAAATATGTATTGTTTTTATTAATTTTTTGTGTTTTTTTTACATAATTCATTTTTTTTTGCATGCCAGAAGACGGAAACCATAGACCGGGTCCGGCCGTGCGCGGCGGTGAGCGTTTTGCGCTCTCCGCCGCGAAACCGGATTTTTTTATCCGGACACAGAGTACTGCATGTCCGACTCTGTGTCCGGATTATAAAACCCGGTTTCGCGGCGGAGAGCGCAAAACGCTCACCGCCGCGCACGGCCGGACAGCTTTCTCACCCATTCAAATGAATGGGTGAGAAAGTCTCCTGCAGGTTTCCGTATCCTGCCTGTGTTTTAGGCAGGAAACGGAAACCTAAGTACGGAGACCGGCCGCAGATGTGAACGAGCCCTTACCAGTAAGTCTAACTCTGTTTTTTTTTTTTTGTGTGCAATTTTTGCATATTTTCAACTACAAATCCCACCTTTTGTGATTACCACAGGTATTCAACCACTGTCGAACATCACAGTATCCTACTTTCTTCTATTCTTTCTATGTCTCTAGAAAGCTGATTTAATTTTACAAAAAGCATAAAAGTTGAATACTTTCATTGATATAAACAGAATGATGTTACAACTATAGGTTGAAATAAATATAATGCATAATATTTTGTGCTGAAGGTAAAATAATAATAACAAACATCATACCAGCAGTGTGCAGTGAGGTCTTTTATATTTGAATGTGTCACCTGCTATTACGGCAGACTGTTCTATCTTCAATAGAGTGGCTTTAAAATTAATTATTTCTCTTTGCACATCAGATTCTTTGAGTAGTTTGTTGAGGTATGCAAGTGTTTATGGTTGGAGATGAGTAAAATATTCGATATTCGTTTCGAATAGCCGCTCAATATTCAACTATTCGAATGAATACCGAACCCCATTATAGTCTATGGGAGAAAAAATGCTTTGTTTCAGGGGATCCCACCATTCTCAGGAGAGTCAACAAGTCCACTATCACACCCCAGGAAATGAAGACAACACCCTGGAATGCAACTGGGACAACAGGGGAAGCATGTCTGGGGGCATCTAACATGCCCAAGTCACTGTATTACGTCGGGATCCCTGTCAGCTTGCGATGTGCGGGAGCCGACTTTTCCCCATAGGAATCCATTGACCAGCGTTGATTGGCCGAATGCCATACATAGTACAGCATTTGGCCAATCAACGTTGGTTCTGCCGGAGGCTCGTCTGTGAGCAGGCGGAGTCTAATATCGGACCAGAATGGAGACTGCTGTGGACCGATCTTAGACTCCGCCTCCACCGGCAGAACCAGCGTTGATTTGCTGAATGCTATACTCTGTATGGCATTCGGCCAATCAACGCTGGTCAATGCATTCCTATGCCGAGATGTAGCAGAGCTGGCCGTGCACTGAGCTCGGCTACTCCAAAGATACATCTGAGCTGAGCGCACGACCAGCTGGTGTGAACCCAGCGTCAACAATTAGAAAGGTTTCCATAGATAAAATGTCCATCAGATAGATATAATAGCTGGACATCACTAAGTGTCCCTGCGCTCCATAAAAGTACCCTCTCATTAGGAGGTGTGGTAAGTACTATCGCCAAAAGAAAGATAAGTGCAGTAATAACTGCATTTCCCATGCCCTGAATGGTAGGGCATGGTACTCAGTAGTAATGCCGCCAATACACAGCCTACACACCTCCTCTACTATGCCCTCTGACGCTACAGATGGGCGCAACCAATAGGAAAGCCTCGCGTCAGCAAAGGGTGTTTCGGGGGGGGGGGGGGGGGCTATATACATATAGTCCGCAAAGACCCGGCGCTTGGTGGCATTTATCTTTCTTTTTTCACTGTTTTTGTTTGTATCTTCAAGAATCGTTAATCAGGCAAACTAGCACTATGAACTAGCAACTAATTGAATGGAAGGCATCTTAATAGTGGGGGAATGTGGTTTACAGCAGGTTGAGGGAAATATTTATACCTTAAAGGGGCTCTATCACTAGGAAAAGTCATTTTTAACTAATCACATCCTTGCATAGCCTTTAGAAAGTCGATACCACACCTACCTTTAGTATGTAGATTGCCTCAGTGGTTTCTGAATAAGTCCGTTTTTATTCATATGCTAATTAGACTGTTGCATGATACATCGTGCACTCCTCTCCTGTTGTTTCCTATGGGAGACTGCTGCTGATGACTCAGCTTCCTGTTTGCCTCACACACATAGGAGTTAGTAGGAGAGAGGAGGCTGCTGGGATCTTCCTTAGCTGGCTGGAAGCTCATTAGCATATGAATAAAAACTGACTTATTCAGAAACCACTGAGGCAAGCTACATACTAAAGGTAAGTGTGGAATAGCATTTCTAAAGGCTATGCAAGGATGTGATTAGTTAAAAATGACTTTTCCCAGTGATAGAGCCCCCTTAACCAAGTGCTAGCCGAAGTTACCACGCTCCTAATCTTTATCAGACCAGCTATCTTATACATGTGCGTGTGTGTGTGTGTGTATATATATGTGTATGTATGTATGTGTATATATATATATATATATATATATATATATATATATATATATATATATATACACACACACTAGCTGGTACCCGCGACTTTGTCTGCGGTGATTGTAGAAGCGTGTATATACAGGCGTGGGTAAGGTTTTCGTACTGTGTATAAGGTATGGGATATGAAATGTAAGTTTGTATCTTGTTTTTGTTGTAATTCAGAGAATACGTGAGACTTTTGTGTTGAAGTTAATTTGTATTAGAGCTGCTATACGGTGTTCTGAGAAACTTTACATAGTGACTTTGGGACAGAAGTATTTGAAGTTAACCCTTTCCCGCCAATGGCATTTTTTGATTTTCATTTTTCATTTTTGACTCCCCTCCTTCTAAACCCCATAACTTTTTTATTTCTCCGCTCCCAGAGCCTTATGAGTTTTTAATTTTTCCTGGGTCAAATTTTTCTTCATGATGCCACCATTAATTATTCTATATAATGTACTGGGAAGCAGGGAAAAAATTCAGAATGGGGTGGATTTCAAGAAAAAATGCATTTCTGCGACTTTCTTACGGGCTTTGGTTTTACGGCGTTCACTGTGCAATCAAAATAACATGTCCCCTGTATTCTGTGTTTCGTTACGATGCTGGGGATACCAAATTTATATGGTTTTATTTACATTTTGACCCCTTAAAAAAATCCGAAACTGTGTTAAAAAAATTTTTTTTGAAAAGTCGTCATATTCCGACAGGCGTAACTTTTTTATACGTCCGTGTACGGGGATGTATAGGGCGTCTTTTTTTGCAGGACCAGGTGTACTTTGTAGTTCTACCATTTTCGGGAAATGTTATTGCTTTGATCACTTTTTATTCAAATTTTTATCAGAATCAAAACAGTGAAAAAACGGCGGTTTGGCACTTTTGACCATTTTTCCCGCTACGGCGTTTACCGAACAGGAAAAATATTTGTATAGCTTTGTGGAGCGGGCGATTTCGGACGCGGGGATACCTAACATGTATGTGTTTCACAGTTTTTAACTACTTTTATATGTGTTCTAGGGAAAGGGGGGTGATTTAAATTTTTAATCCTTTTTATTTTTTTTTATATTTTTTTTTACTTTTTTTTAAACTTTTTTTTTTGCATTTATTAGACCGCCTAGGGGTATTGACATGGGTGGGCGGTGTCGCGGATTGTCAGAGCGGTGGGGGTCGGCAAACATGGCTGCTCTGGAGCGTTAAAGAGAGCCTCCTGAAGTATCGTTAAGGGGAGGGGCAAAGTGGTAAAGTATATGTATATGTGATTGTGTGGGGTTAGGGGCTAAGCTGTAGAGGGGAATGTGAATTTTGTGGCTTGCTATGGTCCAAACTGTGTGAGATTGCAGAGATGGTGGTGTGAGTTTGGGTTTTGTGGGGGTCCTGGCACAAACGTATGTGCGCTATTGTGAGGAAAAGTAGCCTATTGCGCAATCGGGTGTATTAACTATGTTTGTGGAAAATTTTAGCCAAATCGGTCGAGCGGGTTTTGCGTGATTGACTAACAAACATCCGAACACACAAACCCACAAACATCCAAACTCACAAGCTTTCACATTTATAATATTAACCCCTTAACGCTCTGGTCAGTAATAGTATGTCCTCGCATGTAGTACGTTAACGCTCAGGTCAGTACTATTATTGACCAGCTTCCCCTCACCCTCCTGCCTCCGTTTCACCGAAAAAAGTTGTGATGGCTGCTGTTCCCTACAGCAGACCATCACAGGCAAGTAAAAAAAGACAAATGGTGGAGGTCTCACATTAGCGATCGCCGCTATTAGTCACTGACTGATAGAATACTAATGGCGGCGATCGCCGAAGTTGGATCGCTGCTATTTTGTTTCATTATGCGTACAAGCTGGGATGGTCTGCTGTCTGAGACAGCAGACCATCCCAGCTAACTGCCAGGTGACAAATGGCAGTGGTCCCACTTCGGCGATCGCCGCCATTAGTCACGTGGGTAATGGTGGCGACCGCGGAAGTGCGACCCCTGCCATGTGAGTCTCGTCGCTGCAAATAAATAAAATTCCTGCTGTGATAGCTGCTGTAAGGGACAGCAGTCATCACAGCATGCAAGATTAGGCCTCAGTATGATGCACCAAACCCCGGTAAGAGACGCCAGCATGAGGCGCAAAAGAGAAAAGTGGCGGCGGTCGCCTGTTAGGATCGTGAACATATTGGCGATCGCCGCCATTGCAGACATCTGAACAATGTCTGCTATGGCAGCAATCGCCAATATGCAAACGCAAATGCATGTTTATCCTGCTGTGAATCAACGCCATTGCATATGTGAGCGATATGCTGCTGCTTACATCTATCCAGATGTGCATTGGCGCCCATGCTGTGATTGGCTACTGTAGTAGTAGTCCTGCCTCCTGATCGCCACTATTGGTTAGTCACTGACTACTGACCAATAGGAGTGATCAGTGATGTCACAGAACTGCTACTACATCTTGCACCCTCCTCCATCTTCTCTGTTGGGTTTAGTCAGTCGTTGAGAGAGGTTGCTAGTGGTTGCTGTGCTGTGCTATTTTGAGATATATTGAAAACTCTGTTCCTGTGTGTTTGTGCCCACTGTGTTCCATCTGAATTTCTCCCTCTGCCCATCTCCTTATTGCACCACCTGAATTACCCCCTCTGCCCACCACCTTATTGCACCACCTGCATTTCCCCGTCCGTCCACCTCCTTACCTATGTCCCATCTTTGTCTGTTTGTCCTTGTTTTTTGTGGGTTTTTGTGGTTTTTTTTTTTATATAATAATAATAATAATAATAGTAGATTAGTGTTAGGAACCCGTCACCTTAGTTTTAGTAACAGGGATTAGTTCAGTGTTAGTTAGGTGCGTTTACTGTTACTGTCTACCCCCTGCGTCTTGTCTGTCTGTCTTTTTTTTTAATTATTATAGTCAGTGTCAGGAAATTTGCAAAAAATTTAGTTAGGTTAGTTAGGTTTAGCATCAGGGAATAAATACAATTAGGTGTAGTGTAGTGTAGTTTAGGGAATCCTTAGTGTAGTGTAGGGAAGTCCAATCTTCATTTATATACCTGATTTTTTTGGGTATATTTTTTTTTCTTTATACAGTTTTTACTGTATATACAGTTTACTGTGAACACACCAATATACTGTATACTGTGAACATACAAATATAATAAACTGTGAACACACATTACGTACAAAAATGTCCAAGCGCTCCTTTACTGCTGAAGAGGCATATCAATTTCTCGCCTCTGAAAGCGAATCTTCTGATGGTGCCACACGGTTTTATTTATCATCATCCTCATCAAGTCATGATGAGGATGATGATGAGGGACCCCCAAGAAGACGCCCTAGATCTACTGCACCTGAGACCCCAGAAAGGAGTGACAGCACTGTACAAAGCCCAGAGGAAAGTTGCCCCATTTGGACTTCGGTTCCTGAGAACTATGTTCCCCAGATCCCCGAGTACACAGGCACCCCAGGGATTAAATTTGACACGGCAGGGCTCAGAGAATTTGATTTCTTTAATTTTTTTTTTCTCTGAGGACCTCATAGAGCTCATGGTGGTGCAGACGAATTTGTACGCCGAACAGTACAAAACCAAAAACCCTGGTGCATTTCTTTCGCAACCCCACAGGTGGACCCCCGTAACAGTAAATGAAATGTACATATTCTGGGGACTCTTGTTAAACATGGGGCTTGTAAAAAAGCCGTCCCTTAGAGACTACTGGAGCACGGACATATTATACTACACCCCATTATATCGCACTAGAATGTCCAGGATGCGCTATGAGGCTATACTTCGATTCCTGCACTATGCAGACAATGAACAGTGCCCACCCCGTGATGACCCCAGTTTTGATCGCTTATATAAATTGAGACCCATAGTAGACCATTTCAGTACCCGGTTTGTCCAAGCATACACCCCAGAGAAGTATATTTCTATTGATGAATCGCTGGTACATTTTAAAGGGAGGCTTAAATTCCGCCAATATCTGCCAAACAAGAGGGCAAGGTATGGCGTGAAGATGTATAAGCTGTGCGAGAGTGCATCAGGGTATACCTACAGATTTAGGATATACCAAGGGAAGGACACCAAAATTGATCCTCCAGAATGCCCCTCCTTCCTGAAAGTTAGTGCCAAAATTGTGTGGGATTTGCTACACCTACTGCTGGACCAGGGTTACCACCTCTACCTGGATAATTTTTATACCAGCGTGGCACTCTTCAATAGCCTCGCCTCCAGAAATACTGCAGCATGCGGCACCGTCCGAAAAAATCAGAGAGGCCTCCCTAAGACCCTGCTTGGGCAAACACTCAGAAGGGGTGAGAGCAGGGCTCAATGTACCAGCAATGTATTGTGTGTCAAGTACAAGGACAAGAGAGACGTCCTTGCATTGACAACAATACATGGCCACACCAGCACCCATGTACCAGTACGAGGTACCAGTACAGAGACTCCCAAACCAGATTGCATCCTGGACTACAATAGGTACATGGGAGGGGTAGACTTGTCAGATCAAGTCCTGAAGCCCTACAGCGCCATGCGCAAATCAAGGGTGTGGTATAAAAAACTGGCTGTGCACATTGTACAGATGGCAATGTACAATGCGTACGTGCTATTTCAATGTGCAGGCCAGAGGGGAACTTTCCTGGATTTTCAAGAGGTGGTTATCAAGAACCTCCTGTTTAGAGACCAGGAAGGGACGGTACCCAGTACATCTGGAAGCGAGGCCCCACGCATAGTTCCAGGACAACACTTTCCAGGAGAAGTTCCTCAAACTTCCAAGAAGGGAAAGAATCAAAAGAGGTGCCGAGTCTGTGCAAAGAGGGGGATAAGGAAGGACACTATATACCAGTGTGATACGTGTCCTGAAAAACCAGGGCTCTGTATGAAAGAATGTTTTCGCATTTATCATACATCCCTTGATATTTAATTTTACCCTGATGCACTCCGCACAGCTTATCCCCTTGCCGCATGCTGCCTCTTTCCCTTCTCTTTCCCTTGTGTGCCCAGGTATCACATAGCAGCCATGGGGGATTGCCATTTCCAGGAAAATCTATGGTAATAAAAGCTGGGCATAATATATCAGGCACTGAAATGGCATTTATGATTCGAAAATTACAATTCACTGTGCACCAGTTGCTGCACAATACCTTTTGAAAATACGTCCATGCTCCAGTAGTCTAAATAGTGGCCCTTCCAATCTGAGCCCTGCCGTGTCATCAGGCATTATACAACTGCCACATGAACATTTTATGGGGTCAATGTCTCCTGTGGCATGTACTGGGCACTATATAAAGGGCACTGAAATGGCATATATGGTTTGAAAATTGCAATTCTCACTCTGCACCGTCTGCTATGCAGTATCATTTGGAAAAGCCTGTGGGGTCAATATGCTCACTATACCCCTAGATGAGTACCTAAAGGGGTTATGCTTTTAAAATGGAGTCACTTCTTGGGGGTCTCAACTGTACTGGTACCTCAGGGGCCTTATGTAAATGCCTTAGCTGATATATCTTTCTGCTACCAAATCCAGGGTCGTTTCCCATTCTGAGCCCTGCCGTGTCATCAGGCATTATACAACTGCCACATGTAGGGTATTGCCATATCCAGCAGAACCTACGTTACATTTTATGGGGTCAATGTCTCCTGTGGCATGTACTGGGCACTATATAAAGGGCACTGAAATGGCATATATGGTTTGAAAATTGAAATTCTCACTCTGCACCGTCTGCTATGCAGTATCATTTGGAAAAGCCTGTGGGGTCAATATGCTCACTATACCCCTAGATGAATTCCTTAAGGGGTCTAGTTTCCAAAATGGGGTCACTTTTGGGGGTTTTCCACTGTTGTGGTACCTCTAGGGCTCTGCAAATGCAACATGGCACCTATAAATCATTTGTGTGAAATCAGAGCTCCAAAAGAGAAATAACACTCCTTTGCTTCTGAGCCCTCCTCTGTGCCCAAACAGCAGTTTTTGACCGCAAATGGGGCATTTCTGTGTTCGAGAGAAATTGGGTAACAAGATGGGCTACTTTATTCCATGGTAAAAGGGAAAGAAAATATGAAAAAGTGCATAAAACTGTAGAAATTATCATTTTTTTAAACTGACGGCCAAATTCAAAGAAGTTCAGTGAAAATTCTGGCCATGCAAAATGGTCATATGACCCCTAGATGAATTCCTTAAGGGGTCTAGTTTCCAAAATGGGGTCACTTTTGGGGTTTTTCCACTTTTATGGTACCTTTAGGGCTCTGCAAATGCAACATGGTGTCTAAAAACTATCCTAATGAAATTGCTGCACCAAAATCCTCAAAGGTGCTTTTTCATTTCTGAGGGCTGTTTTTGAGTCAACTTACACAGAAGGGCCACATATGGGATATTTCTACAAACTTCAGAATCAGAGTAATAAATATTATGGTATGTTTTGCTATTAACCCTGTCTTTGTTACTGGAAAATCTAGTTTGAAATGGAAAATGTGCATTAAAAAGTGGCTTTTGGAAATTTCACCTCCATTTTGCATTAATTCCTGTGGAACACCTAAAGGGTTAACAAAGTTCCTATATAAAATTTTGAATAGTTTGAAGGCTATACTTTCTAAAATGGGGTAATTTATTGGTGTTTTCTATTATATAGGCCCCTCAAAGTCACTTCACAACTAAATAGGTCCCTAGAAAACGCAATCTTGAAATTTTTTTGAAAATTTGCTACTAAAGTTATAAGCCTTCTAACTTCCTAGAAAAGTAAAAGGACATTGAAGAAACAATGCCAATATAAAGTAGACATATGGGAAATGTTAATTAGGAAGACTTTTGTGTGATCTGACTGTCTGTTTTTTTACAAGAATATCAGAAACTTTCAAAATTGATAATTTTATGAAATTTTCAGTACATTGTCCTTTTTTTAACAAACAAACACAAAGTATAATGACCAAAATTTACCACCAACATAAAGTAGAAGGTGTCACAAAAAAACAATCTTGGAATCACCTGGATAGGTAAATGCAATATGAAGCTGTCCTCACGTAAAGTAAAAGATGTCATATTTGAAAAACAGGGTCTGAGCCTTAAGGCCCAAAGTACCCTGCGTCCTTAAGGGGTTAAATAATAGGATGGGATATGAAATGTATCTTTGTATCTTGTTGTTTCTGTAATTCAGAGAATACGTGAGACTTTTGTGTTGCAGTTACTTTGTATTTGAGCTGCTATATATACGGTGTTGTGAGAAACTTTACATAGTGACTTTGGGACAGAGGTATTTGAAGTTAACCCTTTCCCGCCGATGGCATTTTTTGATTTTCGTTTTTGAATCCCCTCCTTCTAAACCCCATAACTTTTTTATTTCTCCGCTCCCAGAGCCATATGAGGTCTTAATTTTTGCGGGACAAATTTTTCTTCATGATGCCACCATTAATTATTCTATATAATGTACTGGGAAGCAGGGAAAAAATTCAAAATGGGGTGGATTTCAAGAAAAAATGCATTTCTGCGACTTTCTTACGGGCTTTGGTTTTACGGCGTTCACTGTGCAACCAAAATGACATGTCCCCTGTATTCTGTGTTTCGTTACGATTCCGGGGATACCAAATTTCTATGGTTTTAGTTACATTTTGACCCCTTAAAAACAAATCCAAAACTGTTAATTTTTTTTTTGAAAAGTCGCCATATTCCGACAGCCGTAACTTTTTTATACGTCCGTGTACGGGGATGTATAGGGCGTCTTTTTTTGCGGGACCGGGTGTACTTTGTAGTTCTACCATTTTCAGGAAATGTTATTGCTTTGATCACTTTTTATTCAAATTTTTATCAGAATCAAAACAGTGAAAAAACGGCGGTTTGGCACTTTTGACCATTTTTCCCGCTACGGCGTTTACCGAACAGGAAAAATATTTGTATAGCTTTGTAGAGTGGGCGATTTTGGACGTGGGGATACCTAACATGTATGTGTTTCACAGTTTTCAACTACTTTTATATGTGTTCTAGGGAAAGGGGGGTGATTTGAATTTTTAATCCTTTTTTTTTTTTTTTTTTAATATTTTTTTTTTTACTTTTTTTTTAAACTTTTTTTTTTTTTTTGCATTTATTAGACCGCCTAGGGGTATTGACATGGGTGGGCGGTGTCGCGGCTTGTCAGAGCGGTGGGGGTTGGCAAACATGGCTGCTCCGGAGCGATAGAGAGCCTCCTGGAGTATCGTTAAGGTGAGGGGCAAAGTGGTAAAGTATATGTATATGTGATTGTGTGGGGTTAGGGGCGAGGCTGTAGAGGGCAATATGAATTTTGGGGCTTGCTATGGTCCAAAGTGTGTGAGATTGCAGAGATGGTGATGTGAGTTTGGGGTTTGTAGGGGTCCTGGGAAAAACGTATGTGCGCTATTGTGACGAAAAGTAGCCTATTGCGCAATGGGGTGTATTATCTATGTTTGTGGAAAATTTCAGCCAAATCGGTTGAGCGGGTTTTGCGTGATTGACTAACAAACATCCGAACACACAAACCCACAAACATCCAAACTCACAAACTTTCACATTTATAATATTAATAGGATATATGTGTGTGTATATGTATGTATGTATGTATGTAATATATATATATTTTTATTATTTATTAAAGGTTATGTTTTATTACTCGCTCAGTGATATGTACATGCATGAGTAATTCCCCCTCAGTGATATATAAATCTGAGCTCAAAAAGAAAACAGACAGCACCACGCTGCATAGTGTAGTAATTCTAAGTGAAGTGGAATTCAAAATGATAAATTTAGAACTCTAAAGTAGTTGTGAATTCCTCACAACTTGACAAACACACTGAAACCGATTTGCAGAGGGTTCCTCTCTGGCACCAGGGAGCAGTCAGGTCCGGACACCCAGGGGTGTTTAGGATCAGTAATCGGATTGAGGAGAAATCCAATGGAAATCACCAAAGAACTGTGCTCTCAGAAATAGATTGTATAAATCCAATACTTTATTTGGGTCTAAACACGACGTACGTTTCATGGAGAGCTTCTTTGTCAAGTGTTCAAAAAGACAAGCGCTTACACACTAGCTGACAGTCAAACACAACAAATAGTCAAAAGACAAAAAGAGGCCATCCCACTTCAGCTAAAAAGTGGGAGTGGTCATCATTTGAATAAATGCATAAACAATTACCAATAAAATAACATGTAGTCAAGTCGATAAAATAACAGATAAATATGCTGTGGAACAAGTATAGAATAGCCCAACATTGGTACAGTAAGAGCAAATATATTATTAGCCAGATTGGCTTCAACCTAGATTGTATGCCTTGTATATTTCCTTAAGAGGCATCTGGCATTAAAGAACCTCTAATGCGCAGGTCTGAGTTATGTTAAAGTTTAAAAAAAAAAAAGAAAAAAAAAGCTTGACTCTGCTGGGTGCAGTAGTTCTACAAAAAAAAGGGGGGGGGGCAGAGGACACAGAGGCATTGATTGTTAAGAAATGTAACATACCGTATTTTTTGGACTATAAGACGCACTTTTTTTCCCCAAAATTTTTGGGGAAAAGAAGGGTGCGTCTTGTAGTCTGAAGGTGGTGCCTGGCATCCGCTGTAATAGAGAGGCGGAAGCCGGCAAGTGATAGACGCCATTACAGGTGCCGAGGCCTGAGACATCGCTGCGCTCCTCTGCCTGCATGAAGCCAGCAGCAGCGGGAGGAGTGATGCTATTCCGCTCCTCCGTGCCCCCGCCGCTGGCTTCATGCAGGGCAGAGGATCGTAGCGATGTCTCAGGCACCGGCGTCTATCCCTCCCCGGCATCCGCCTCTCTAGTACAGTGGATGCCGGGTCAGTATCCGTGGCCCCTTCTCCCCCGGGGCCGGTCCCCACCGGCCCCGTACCTGTAAAGTTGCAGGCCGGCTCCTGCGCGGCGATATCGCAGGAGCCGACCTGTTCGGGTGACAGCCGGGAGCCTAATGAGGCTCCCGGGTCTGTCACTGCTATATATTAGTATTGCGGCTGGGTCTATGACCAGCCGTAATACTAATACACAGAATGTCCCATAGACGGCAATACAGTTGTATTGCCGTCTATGGGACTTGCGATCAAGTGACCGCAGGTTCAAGCCCCCGGGGGGGGAATAAAATAGTAAAAAAAAAAAAAAAAAAGCTTTAAAAATATGAAATAAATAAAAGTTCTAAATCACCTCCTGTTTTTTTTTCAATACAAGGTGATCTAAGCAATAGATATCCCCCAAAATGGTATAACTAAAAAGTACAGCTGGCCCCGCAAAAAAAACGCTCTATGCATCCCCGTACAGCTGCAGGGTCACCTGTCAATGTGGCCTTGCAGCTGTTGCAAAACTACAACTCCCATATATTAAATATTTTACCAGTTTTTGCTTCAAAATTTTTTTTCCCTATTTTCCTCCTCTAAAACCTTGGTGCGTCTTATAGTCCGAAAAATACGGTATATCGAGTTGCAAGTACAATGGAACATTAATACAGCTTATTTGACAGTTAGTACAAATAATGTATAATGCATGATGGGAATTATTTGGATAGATGGTAATTGCATGGATAAAAAAAAATTAAAAAGAACATATACCGTATATACTCGATTATAAGCCGACCCAAATATAAGACGAGACCCCTAATTTTACCACAAGAACTGGGAAAACTTATTGACTCAAGTATAAGCTGAGGGGGGGAAATCCACCATTGCAGATAAAAAGTCTTGTCATGTGCATTGCAGCTTAGTAATTCCATGGGGATCATAGTAATAGCAGTTAATTCCATCATGCCCCTCACATTAACCCCCTGTGTGCCTCACATAAGAGTTACTGATATGTGGGACATATGGAGGTAATAATTAGGTATCTTCATAATTAAGGTCATTCATTAGTACTCTCATGTATCTCACATATTAGTAACCCTTATATGGGGCACACGGGTTAATATGAGGTACATGATGGGGTTAACTGCTATTAATGTGAGGCGCAAAGAGTTACTGAAACTAAATTAATAACCCCAAATGCCTGACATTACTAGGCAGAGTAACTAAAGGAAGGTACCTGTGTGTTTCACTTTACTGTAGCTTCCTCTCCTCCGTACAACAGACATCTTCCATAAGACACAATGAATCCTGGCCACTCATCTGCAGGATAGATGCTAATCCTAGTGTGCTAAAGGACCTCTGGTGACGTCATGACCATGTGATCGGACTCTGTGGGCGGAGCTACTAGGATTTAGACTCAACCTTATCTGCAGATATTACATACCAGTGGATACAGGACCTTTGATGACATCACAGTCACGTGACCTCATGACAAGCCAATCACAGAGCAGTAGCACTAAAGGACCTGCCCCTTCCAGGTCCTTCCAGTTTTCTGTGCTCCGTGCTCCGATCCGAGACATCTTGAACAAATACTGTTGACCAATTCCTCAAAAATGTGTTACCTGCTCACCCCAACCTTACTTTTCGGCGAGCATGTTCTCTTAAAAATATACTTTTTCCAAGTAGGTTAAGGCCATTACCGAATAATTCAACCAAAAGTTAGTCCAAGTCTGCTAGTTCCTTTTTCACTAACGGTAGCTTCAAATGAACACATGCCAAGTGCAAGTGCTGTATCAGCATTTCCCACAATATTAGCCAAATTACCAGTTATTCTTATTCTTATGGTAGAGTTGGAAGGGACCTCAAGGGCCATCGGGTCCAACCCCCTGCGAGTGCAGGTTTTCCTAAATCATCCCAGCTATATGTTTATCCAGATTCCGCTTGAAGATTTCCATTGATGGAGCGCCCACCACCTCCCGTGGCAGCCTATTCCACTCTCTCACTACCCTCACTGTCAGAAAGTTTTTCCTAATGTCTAATCTGTATCTCTTTCCCTTTAGTTTCATCCCATTGCTTCTTGTACTTCCTTGTGCTAATGAGAATAGGGTAGATCCCTCTGCACTGTGACTACCTTTCAGATACAGTCCTATGAAAAAGTTTGGGCACCCCTATTAATCTTAATCATTTTTAGTTCTAAATATTTTGGTGTTTGCAACAGCCATTTCAGTTTGATATATCTAATAACTGATGGACACAGTAATATTTCAGGATTGAAATGAGGTTTATTGTACTAACAGAAAATGCGCAATATGCATTAAACCAAAATTTGACCGGTGCAAAAATATGGGCACCTCAACAGAAAAGTGACATTAACATTTAGTACATCCTCCTTTTGCAAAGATAACAGCCTCTAGTCGCTTCCTGTAGCTTTTAATCGGGTTGGACCCGATGGCCCTTGAGGTCCCTTCCAACTCTACCATAAGAAAAAAAAAAAAAAAACCTACTCGATCGAGTACTACTCGCTCATCTCTAATTATTTGTACTAACTGTCAAATAAGCTGTATTAATGTTCCGTTGTAGTTGCAACTCGATATGTTACAGTTCTGAACAATCAATGCCTCTGCGTCCTCTGCCCCCCCCCTTTTTTTTTTTTTGTAGAAATACTGCACCCAGCAGAGTCAAGCTTTTTTTTTTTTTTTTTTTTTTTTTATATTATATAAACTTTAACATAGCTCAGACCTGCACATTAGAGGCTCTTTAAAGGAGTTGTCCCATCACAAGGATCCTATCTATACTGCTTGTTAATGTGGATGTAAGACTTTTCCTAAATACACTTCTTTGTTTGTTCACTATCTTACTTTATTCAATTCATTGTTGACACATCCCTTGACTTATCTGCTCAAAAGTCAAATGATGTATCTGCCTACACCACATGACCTTGCTCCCTGCTCTCAGAGGAGAGGAGCTGCTTTCATTTCTGAACGTCTTCTGTTCTCCCAGTTATCAGGCTAGCTAATTCAATTGTGTTCATTATGGCAGAGACAGGCAGTCTCTGTATGTAACACAGAATGGAGTTGCTGCTGCCTGTACTTCATAGTCCAATATGGGTGGGCGGAGCTACATGCAAATTTGGGGGCAGGGCTAAATGGCAGGTTGCATGTGAAACCCCGCCCACCAAATGATGTAAGAAACCAGGAAGAAAGAAGATTTTACAGAAGTGAAGACTGGTGAGTATGCGACGTGGGAATATCCCTTTAATGCCAGATGCCTCTTAGAGAAATATACAAGGCATACAATCTAGGTTGAAGCCGATCTGGCTAATATATTTGCTTTTACTGTACCAATGTCGGGCTATTCTATACTTGTTCCACAGCATATTTGTGTTTTATCGACTTGACTACATGTTGTTTTATTGGTAATTGTTTATGCATTTATTCAAATGATGACCATTCCCACTTTTTGGCTGAAATGGGATGGCCTCTTTTTGTCTTTTGACTATTTGTTGTTTGACTGTAAGCTAGTGTATGTCAGCTAGTGTGTAAACGTACATCGTGTTTAGACCCAAATACAGTATTGGATTTATACAATCTATCTCTGAGAGCGCAGTCTTTGGTGATTTCCATTGGATTTCTCCTCAGTCCGATTACTGATATAAATCTGCGAGGACTGTACCGTAACATCTTTCCATGTAACTTCTTTCACATCACGCTGTATAGGTCCGCTTGACTGATACTTTTTTATAGCTGTTTACCTTATTAAACCGTATTAGTCAGCAGACCCATTGCCTCCAATAAAAAAAATCAGTTATGGTCTCTGTATTCCCCTGTCCATTATTTAAAATGGACAGAAAAGCATGTGCTACAACATTTTTCTGTCCTTTAACAACAGATCCGCGTTAATTTGTTTTCTGTTTACTAATTAATTTGTTTTCTGTTTGTTTTCTGTTTACTATATTCTGTTCCTATGTATACGGACGCAAGTGATTTGCAGCTGCTTAGAGCATTCTGTTATGGCTTGTCATTTCATCCTCTGAAGAGGGAACCCTCCTCCATTAGCCAGAATTTCACCCCTTCCTTTGTGCAGGGTCTTGTAGGAAGTAAAAGCCAGCAGAACGCTCCATGAGGGGAGCCCAAATCCCATACTACTCAACCCAGTTTACCTGAAATGGCTGCCCCTCCTTTCCTTGAATGCATGAATGACCTTGCTAGTGTGACCAATTTAGAGAAGTGGGTGCCACCCCTCTCCCACCTCTCACCACTAGCATGTCCCTGCTCCCAAAAGTCTCCAGCACCACCCCAGCCTTATCTTCTACTTTCCTCTCTTCAATCCCTAATGGCTCCCCCGCCGCATGTGCAATCTCTAATGGCATTAGGTGAAACACATGTGGGGGGTAGCGGACGACCTGTCACCGCAGGCACTACAAGTCACAGCACAATTTTTATTCATTTTTTTTTTTTTTTTTTTTTTTTTTTGTGTTGAAACTTGGCATGCATAGGGGACACCTTTCCTCCCCCCCCCCCCATATGTGCTTTAGCTAATACCATCAGGGGTAGCGCACGAGCCTGATGGTATTAGCTGAAGCACATGTGGGGGGTGGCAGAAGGGCTGTCCCCGTGCATGCAAAGTTAAAGCACAAATGACAAAAAAAAAAAATTACTGTGACTTCTAGTGAAACCGCTCCTTTGCTACCCCTCTCCCTACATGTGCTTCATCTAATACCATCAGGGGTAGCACACCTGCAGGGGCAGCCATTAGGGATTGATTCACTACCCCCAACATGTGCTATCCCTGATTGATATTAGCTGAAGCACATGTGTGTTGTGGCAGAGGTAAACAAAAAAACAGATGTTTGGTTTTGGGGGTTTTTTAAAGCAAAAAAAGTGATGCACTTCCGTTAACGCATCAGTTTTTGTGATGTAAAATCAGTTTGTGTCAGTTTTTTGATTAAAATAACAGATCTGTTAAACTGAACAGTTAAACTGACTTGAAAAACATGATGTGAAAAGGACCTTATACATACATATTAACCACTTCCGCACCGCCCATAGACTATATACGTCCGGAAAGTGGTTGCCTTGTTCTAACAGGATCCTGTCAGAACACAGCTATTGAGATCGTGCAGTTGCTGATACTGGGAGCCGGCTGTAACTTCAGCTGGAGCTCCCAGAGAGAAGTCAGGGAAGGTTTATTTCCTTATCTGCCTTCTCGATCGCTGTGTATACAGCACTCAATGAGCGCTGTATACACAGCTATGCGCGCCGCCATGATGGGACCACCCTCTGACCCGGCAGTCACTTGATTCGCCGGGCTCAGTGTCTTGCAAGAGCTGCTGGGTCCTACAGGACCCAGATCAGCTCTGTATACTGTGTATACAATGTGCAGGAGGCTGTATTCCTCCTGCAACTGGGGCTAAATGTACCAGCCCCAGTTATATCCTAATACAAAATAAAGTGATTAGCTGTCCCCAAAGGTCTCTTATGACCTTATGGGGACACCATCTGAAAAAAATATATATAAAAAAATTATTAGTTTAAAATTTTTTTTTTAATTAAGTAAAATAATGCGCCAATAAAATGGCGTTAAAGGTTATAGCCCCACCCCCTACGACACCATATATAATAAAAATTACCGTAATGGAGAGGAAAAACTATTTTATAAAGTTTTTCAGTGGCACTGTGTGTTATTAACCCCTTCCCGCTGATGTCACTTTTTGACTTCCTGACCAAGCTCGATTTTTTTTTTCAATACGGACATGCACTTTATGTGTCCTTAACTTTGGAATGCTTTAACTTACCAAAGTGATTTTGAGAGGTTTTTCGTAACACATTACACTTCATGTTAGTAGTAAATTTTGGTTGATATGTTTTTTGTTTAATTATGAAAAATATAGGAAATTTGGTGGAAATTTTGAAAAATATGCATTTTATAAAGTTTGCAATGATGTGCATTGCATACAGATAGTCAGACTGCCAAAATTATATAATAAATCTCATGTCCCAGATCTCTGCTTTATGTTGGCATCAAACTTTAGTCACCCTTTTATTTTTTACGGACATTATAAGGTTTACCAGTGAAACAATATTCAAAATTTTCAAGAAATTTCCAAAACCCATTTTTTAAGGGACTAATACAGTTATGAAGGGGTTTTGAAAGACCCGTGTATTAAAACCCCCCCATAAATCACCCCATTTTCAAAACTGCACCCCTTAAATAAGCCAAAACAACATATACCTAGTATTTTAACCCTATAAGTGCTTAACAGGAATTAATATAAAATGGAGGTGAAATTTTCAAATTTGATTTTACTAATATTTTCGTTTAGCCCTAGAATTTGCACATTCACAAGGGGTTAAAGGAGAAAATGCATCCCACAATTTGTTATGCAAGTTCTCCCGACTACCATGGTACCCCACTTGTGGGTGTAAACTAATATATGGACGCACCGCGAAACGCAGAAGGGAAGGCGCGCCAAGGAGCTTTTTGAGGGCAGATCTGGCTGTCATCCGTTTCAGGAACCATGTCGCATTTACAAAGCCCTTGAAGAGTCAAACAGTGGAAACCTCTAGAAAGTGACCCAATTTTGATAACCGCACCCCCTGAAAGCATTTATCAAGTGATGTAGTGAGCATTAGTAACCCCAAAGCATACCTCCCAACTTTTGAAGAACTGAAAGAGGGACAAAATGTGTGGCGCGCATAGCGCGCTGCGGCAAATTTAGCCCCGCCCACTTTTGTGCTGACTCCACCCACTCGTTAATTTTTCATGTGCCTGCACACAGTATAATCCTCCTACAGTCACCCGTAAATTATATGTCCCCCCTCTATCTCTCCCCCAGTTTCATATACACCCTTCATCTGCCCCAGATTCATGTTCCTCCATCTCTGCCCCCAGATTCATGTCCCCACATCTCTGCCCCCAGATTCATGTCCCTCCATCTCTGCCCCCAGATTCATGTCCCTCCATCTCTGCCCCCAGATTCATGTCCCTCCATCTCTGCCCCCAGATTCATGTTCCTCCATCTCTGCCCCCAGATTCATGTCCCTCCATCTCTGCCCCCAGATTCATGCCGTCCTCTCCATCTCTGCCCCCACTGTCATACCGTCCTCTCCTTCATCTGCCCCCCAGATTCACGTTCCACCTCCACATTAAACTTACCTTCTCCTCCGCTCCCTCGCCGCTCTCTGCCCGCCTCTCTCGCTGACACATGCGGCTGAAGGAAGGAGCTGACACAGATCAGCTCCTCGCTTCGCCGCTGCCCGCGTCTCTCCCTGACACATGCGGCTGAAGCTGCTCGCGTGCTCGCTTCGCCGCTGCGTGTCTCTCTCGCTGACACATGCGGCTGAAGCGAGGAGCTGACCTGTGTCAGCTCCTCGCTTCGCCGCCGGCTCCTGACTTGTCACATCGCGTCTACAAGCCAGGAGCCGGCGGCAGCAGCGAAGCGAGATGCTGACACAGGTCAGCTCCTCGCTTCAGCCGCATGTGTCAGCGAGAGAGACACGCAGCGGCGAAGCGAGCACGCGAGCAGCTTCAGCCGCATGTGTCAGGGAGAGAGGCGGGCAGCGGCGAAGCGAGGAGCTGACCTGTGTCAGCTCCTTCCTTCAGCCGCATATCTGTTCAACTCAGATCTGCGTCCTCTGGACGCAGATCTGAGTTGAAATCGGGACATACCTCCCTCCAACCGGGACCGCGGGACATGTCACCCAAATCGTGACTGTCCCGCGGAAATCGGGACGGTTGGGAGGTATGCCAAAGTGAATATGTAAGCTGTGAGGAGTAAATTGGGTACACAAAATCCCATTCTATTTTCCCACTAGCTCCTATGACACTAACGGTTAAGAGGGGCATTCTGGGGGATCAGCTCTGGTGTATTATCTCTCATAAGCTCGAAGTATCGGGTGTCCCCTGAAAATGCTCGCACAGATTATACCTTTCCTTCTAGTCGCAGCCACTTATGTCCTAATGATTTGGCAACTTTTGGGGTTTTTGTATTCACATTGTACAAGCTAGATTTTTTTTTTCTGGCAATGTGGCCATATGAGGGCTTGGTGTTTGCGGTATTAGATGTACCTTTCAATGCCACCATTTTGTGGTGCCTGTAACTTATTGGCTACATTTTATTAACTCTTTCTGGGTGAGATGTAAAAGGAAACATCAATTCTGGCATTGCTTTTTAGCATTTATTTTTTTTCCCGTGCAGCGTACAGCATAAGTAACATGTTACCTTTATTCTGCAGGTCGGTATGGTTACGGCGATACCTCATTTATATTATTTTTTAATGCGTTGCTATTTGTGCAGAATAAAATTCAATTTAGGGAAAAAAATTTATTCTTTTTGCATTGTCATCTTCTGAAAGGCATAACATTTTTATTTTTCGGTAGACAGAGCTGGTTAAGGGCTTATTTTTTGCGGGATGACCTCTTCTTTTTATTGGTACCATTTTGGTTTTCATCTGACCATTTGATTACTTTTTATTGAACATTTTATAAGGGAAAGGTGGTGAATAATCATTATTTTGTGTGGTTTTCTACGGGTTTTTTTATGCCGTTCGCCGTTTGGGTTAAATAATGTTATTGTTCAGGTTATTACAGACGCGATGATACCAAATATGTACTGTTTTTTTTTTTTCTATTTTTCTTTATTTTACGAAATAAAACATTTTATATGGGGAAAATGGGATTTTTGGGGCTTTATTTCTAATTTATTTTAACCACTTCCATACCAGATCCTTTACCCCCCTTCCAGACCAGGCACATTTTCAGGTTTTAGACATGTTCCAGTTTAACTCCAAATTCTTTTTCTATTACTTTGCCAACCGACATGTATTTGGTCTCCTTTTTCTCAGAACATAACGGGCTTTCATGTTTTATAACAAAATAAGTGATAAATTTAATCTTTTTAGAAAAAAACAGAGGGAAAAGGGTAAAAAATGTGTAAAAAAAAACAAAAAAACTTTTTCCTACAGTTATACACATGATAGCCTCAAAAAAAAATTAATAAATATATAGATTCTAAAATATATTTTCTTATTTCTGCTGTTTGTATTAATACCACATTTGAGTATTTTCTCCATTATTTGGGCCTACAGCAGAGCCTGCAATGAATGGTGTGCAAACCGCTGCGTTTCTGCATCCTAAGGCCAGGGCCCCACGGGCTGAAAACGTCGCTATTTGCCCGCAGCGGAGACGCCATGGGAAAAATCGTGGCGTTGTACAGTGCTGGCAAAGTGGATGAAATTCATGTGAATCCCATGCCCACCGTTGCGGCTTTGGAAATCGCAGCATGTGAATTATAGTCAATATACACAAAAAACTAGGGCAAAAAGGGCAGAACTATATGAATATTTCTACTGTGCCTGAATCAGGCAAACTGCCATAAACATCTCAAAAATTGTGAAAAAATGTGGTACTTTTTAAAATTTAACACATTAAAAATACACAATGATCATCTTTTTTCCCCCTGACAAAGCCACGGTAGTGGTGAAACGCGTGTCGGGGCGCGTTCATGTACATGGAGGTCTACTTATAGGTAAATGTAACCCTGCACGACCTTAATTCTGTTTATGTGTATATACTCTATGTAAACCACGTTTAAACTAATGAAGTGCTGTTCAGACGCACAGTTATACCATAACATCTGATATATATATGCAATAAGTTACACCTACAGCCTTTGCAGTATTACAACTTAACCTACATGTATTATATGGTTTATACTATCCCCTGTACATTTATTAGCATGTAAATTATATCTACGGAAACACCGGCGACTTTCCCTTAGATGTAATGGGAAGAGAAAGTCCGCAGAGGAAAACTCTGTGATCTTTCTCTTCAAATTGCTGCGGGAAGAACTGCAATGCGTTAACACAGCGGTTCTTCCCGGGGTGCTTTAGTGCTGCGTATACAGCCCGTGGGGCTTTAGCCTCAAAGTGTAATAATAATTTTTATTTATGGGTCACAAAAAATATGAATTTATGTATAAAAATAGAGAGACAGATATGGAATAAATAGATAGATAGATAGATAGATAGATAGAATACAGTGGGGGGCACTGAAGGGTGGGGGGAGTGTGTGTATGTGTAGTGATTTTTATTTACCAATCTTCCTCTCTGTCAGGATCTGAGGAGAGGGAGATTGGTAGCAACTTTTTATACTTTTACTTACTAAGTAAACTTTATGTGAGCACTGTGGCAGGCTGTCACAGTGCTCACATGCCCCAGAGACCACTATGTCCTATCAGGGTGGTCTCTGGGCAAAACTCTGTGATCATAGCTGTCTTCTGATAGCTGACCACGGAGCATTGCTGGGGGTGGAGGCAGAAGTGCTGATCTCCCTCTCTGATAAGCTGAAGGAGAGGGAGATTAGTGTTCAGCCAAGGAAGTTTGTTACTGTGACAAACTTCCTTGTGATCGCTGTGACTGGCTGTCACAGCGATCACACACCCACAAAGGCTGGTCTCCAGGATAATCTCTGAGGTCTCCGCTGTCTATTGACAGTGGAGACTTCGGAGCTGTGTGCAAGGGGGGTGGAGAGAAGGAGGGGGAGGTGCAGAGGAGCATATTCTGCTCATGCACCATGCGATGTGATCGCCGTGACAGGCTGTCACAGCGATCGTATGCCCAGAAACCACACAAGCTGGTCTCTTGGCAAAGCTATCAGGTTTCCACTGTCAATAGACAGCGTGACCTCAGAGCTAAGTACAGGAGGGGGGTGGAGGCACAGCGGAGCAATCTGCTGATGTGCCAACTGTCTTTGTGATCGCTGTGACGGTGTGTCACAGGGATCACATACCTGGAGACCACACAAAGTGGTCCCTGGGTGAACCTCTGAGGTCTCCACTGTCTACTGACAGCGGGACTTCAGAGCTCAGTACGATGGGGGAGGCGCAGTAGAGCAAGTTCTGATGGACGTACCGGTACGCCCTGTCAGAACTAGGCAACCACCTTCCGGACGTATATAGTCTATGGGCGGTCCAGAAGTGGTTTTTAAAGTGATTAGCCGGGTCTATGGTGAAAGGACAAATCATATCAAAATGTTGCGGCGATCAAAACTCATATGTCTGTGTATTTCTACTGCAAGCCCATCCTTAATGTATCTACACATAGGTCAACATATGTGTTGTTCCACATGTCAATATGTGCAGCATACAGTCCAGGCCACGATTATTGAAATTCAGCTTGTGAATATCTATCATTAATCGAAGCTGATAGTTACAAATGTACTCAATATAGTGGGTTTCATCACCCTTATATGCAGCCAACATACCATTACACCATAATCTGTACAATACATGTAAAAAGAAAAAGATGTGTTTACATCTGGACATTACCGCTCTTTTGCATCACCTGATAAAACGTTTGCATATTACATCTGGTCCATTTGACAAAAATGTTCAGGTTTTTAATCAGTATTCAATTGCAAAAGTACAGAGTTATTAAACGGATAGGAATAATTAATCCTTCCACAGCCCATCTCTTGCTTATGAAAGTAGGTAGGCAAGCACTGTGCATTTATCTTGATGACATCTTACATATTCCCAACCAGCAGAAGCAAATTTATTGATCACTAGTAGATCATGGAAAATATGTTAAATTGTTGGTTATGCTAAAGTCAAATTTTCAGTGTCACACATAAATTGACATTTTTCAGAGATACAGTAAATCTTTTATTCCACTTTAAATTTTTTTATTTTGGCATTTTATTAATTTGTTGTAACACTGATGTGAACAACAACTTTTTATAATTTCAACATTATTGATTTTATATATTCAATACATATTATGTAGTATAAACTATTACAACTATTTTTTAATTTTTTTTTTTTTAATAAAAATTTTTATTTCTGCCCCTTACACAAACATATAAAACATTTACACCCAATTAACAACATAGTGCAATCCTTCCCCCCTTCCTCCAGTGTAATCTATAAGTAGTGGCAAAAGAGTCAAATTAATTTACAGTTACACAACTATCTACTGTGGGGCTTTTTGGTAAACAATGTTTCTTGTTTTACCGTCAGGTGCATTTCTGTATATCAAAAGATTTTTGAGGTTACCCACACTAGAGCAAGCAACACACAACTGTCTATGTGAAAAACATGGGCTCTCCAAATTAATTCCGTCTACTTTAAGTGATTGACCTTGTGCTTTGTTTAGGGTAAGTTCACACAAGGTTTTTTGGACCGTAACCTGAGGTGGTCCAAAATACAGATAGCTGCGACTAGATGCCGTGCAATGCTCCGGCATCCAGTCGCGCACTCTGTTCCGGATTAGGCCCAAATGAATGAGCCTAGTTGGGAGGGAGTGTCTTCAGGCGGATGCCGCGAAGCGAGACGGCCTGAAGAATGAACATCTCGCTTCTTTTTCCAGGAGTCGGAACAAAACTGCTCCCGAAAAAAAGAACTTAGCGGCTCCCATTGATTTCAATGGGAGCTGTCTTTTTGTTCAGGATTTTGAGGTGGATACGGCCTCAAAATCTGGACCAAAAAACCTCATGTGAACATTCCCTTTTGCCCGCGACGAAAACGCCTCGGGAAAAATCACAGCGTTTCACAGTACTGTCAAAGTGGATGGGATTCATGCAAATCCCATCCCCACTTTGCAGAAAAAAATCGCAGTGCGGACACGAAAATCACAGCATGTCAATGATATCTACGGAAATGCTGGCGTCTTCCCTGTAGATATAATTGTAACTGAAAGTCTGAAGAGGAAAGCTCTGTGAACTTTCTGTTCTAAGCGCTGCGGGAAGAACCGCGATGTGTTCACACCGCAGTTGTTCCCGCAGCGCTTTAGTGCTGCATTTCCAGCCTATGCTTTAAAGTCATAACAAATGCAAGACGGATTGGGAACTGCAGACACTTAAAATTGAAGGGCATATCGCTTGGAAGCAACACCTGACACCCATAAGAGATATAATAGGAGGAATAGTAAATACAGAGCAGCCCTCACACAGTATTAGGGTCCATTGAAACGGAGGAAAATGACGCTGTATTTGGCACTGAATTTTCAGAGCTGAAAAAAAGCCTCCCATAGATTTCAATGGGTTTGGCTAGCTTTTCCACTCTCATAATTTTCTGCTAGCTGAAAATTCAGCGCCAAATACAGTGCCATTTTCCTTTTTTGGCACAGATTTTGATGCTGAATCCGCGTCAGAATCCACGTGGAAAGAACGCTTCCCCATAGAGCCCTATAGGTTCCCCTCGCTTTATTTCTCCACTTGCAGAAAAAAAAAAAAGCTTCCTTCAGGCGGATTCCGCCTGCAAAAACTAATACAGTCAATGGGTGGTGTAAAATCCACGTCGCACATTTGGGTGCAGAATTGGCAAAAACCGCACGGAAAAAAACACTAGGTTTTTTTTGTTTGTTTGTTTGTTTGTTTTTTTCAAGGCCCATGCATTGTACTGAAGGAAAAGAAAAAAAAAAAGACTCAAAAAATGCTCCAAAAACCTCTTCAAAAAAACATTTCTTAATACCTGAAGCAGATTTTTTTTATTCTCACCAAAAAACTCTATTCTAGCAGAAAAAAAAGAAACCATTGAAGTCAATGGGAGGCTTTTTTCAGCGCTAAAATTTCACACCAAATTCCTCACCATTTTCCTCTGTGTGAATGGACCCTTACTATGACCTGAAGGAGCTGACATCTCAGTAATAAAAACCGCCTCACAGGTAGACTTGTGTAGTTGCCCATAGCAACCAATCAGAGCTCAGCTTTCACTTTACCTCAGTAGCTTCAGTGATAAAAGCTCCCTGTATAGTAAGCAATAATACCAATCTTACTATGAGGCAGTTTTCACCTGACTAATATGGCTGCTCAGTAAGGCTGCTTGCACACTACAGTATTTTTCACGGGTCTCTGGGCTGTGGATTCCACAGCTCCATAAACTTCTATGGAGCTGCAAAATTCACAGCTTTGTGCACAAAGAAGTCTATGGAGCCACCAAATCCATGGCCCGGAGGCCCATGAAAAGTACTGTAGTGTGCAAGCAGCCACTAAGGATACCAGACGTGTTTTGTCAGTGCGTGCGTGCATGTATGTGTGTGCGCACATGTGTGGTCCGTGTTTGTGTCTGTGCATGCATGTGATCCATGGGTATGTATGCATCTGTGCATGCATGTGTGTGGTCCATGTATATGTATGCGTGCGTGTGATCCATGTGTTTTTGCGTGTGCAGTGCAAGTGTCTGTGTTCAGTAGTTGTGTGTGCTCTGTTCGTGCGTGTGTGTATAGTGTGCATCCATCCGAGTGTGTTTGCGTGTGTGTGTGGTGTGCATGTGTTATTTATGGGGTGGTGTTTGTGTTGTGTGTGTTTAGACTGCTCTGGTGTTTGTGTGGTGTGTTGTGGCATTTGTGTCATGTTGTGCTTGTGGGTTGGTGTATGTGTGATGTTTATATAGTGTTTGCGAAATGTTTGTGTGTGGTGGTGAGGCCCCTTTAGCAGCGACTCTTTGGCACTGTCTCTATAATCCGTCCCTGTCAGTCACAACTGTTGTTTTCCCCTCAGCACGTTCACATTTCCCCATTATATGTATAGGGCCTAACTTCGGGGGCCAAATCTCATGACGGGGGGACGCTAGTGAGATGTAACGTGCACAATATTCTGCTCCTGTGGGTGGAGAGGGGGCATGCCAAATTTCAGCCAAATCGGGCGAGAAGTGTGGCTTTGTATAGAGCAGACTACTACAGAATTTGAGTTTTATATACACTCACCGGCCACTTTATTAGGTACACCATGCTAGTAACGGGTTGGACCCCCTTTTGCCTTCAGAACTGCCTCAATTCTTCGTGGCATAGATTCAACAAGGTGCTGGAAGCATTCCTCAGAGATTTTGGTCCATATTGACATGATGGCATCACACAGTTGCCGCAGATTTGTCGGCTGCACATCCATGATGTGAATCTCCCGTTCCACCACATCCCAAAGATGCTCTATTGGATTGAGATCTGGTGACTGTGGAGGCCATTGGAGTACAGTGAACTCATTGTCATGTTCAAGAAACCAGTCTGAGATGATTCCAGCTTTATGACATGGCGCATTATCCTGCTGAAAGTAGCCATCAGATGTTGGGTACATTGTGGTCATAAAGGGATGGACATGGTCAGCAACAATACTCAGGTAGGCTTTGGCGTTGCAACGATGCTCAATTGGTACCAAGGGGCCCAAAGAGTGCCAAGAAAATATTCCCCACACCATGACACCACCACCACCTGCCTGAACCGTTGATACAAGGCAGGATGGATCCATGCTTTCGTGTTGTTGACGCCAAATTCTGACCCTACCATCCGAATGTCGCAGCAGAAATCGAGACTCATCAGACCAGGCAACGTTTTTCCAATCTTCAATTGTCCAATTTCGATGAGCTTGTGCAAATTGTAGCCTCAGTTTCCTGTTCTTAGCTGAAAGGAGTGGCACCCGGTGTGGTCTTCTGCTGCTGTAGCCCATCTGCCTCAAAGTTCGACGTACTGTGCGTTCAGAGATGCTCTTCTGGCTACCTTGGTTGTAACGGGTGGCTATTTGAGTCACTGTTGCCTTTCTATCAGCTTGAACCAGTCTGGCCATTCTCCTCTGACCTCTGGCATCAACAACGCATTTCCGCCCACAGAACTGCCGCTCACTGGATGTTTTTTCTTTTTCGGACCATTCTCTGTAAACCCTAGAGATTGTTGTGCGTTGAAAATCCCAGTAGATCAGCAGTTTCTGAAATACTCAGAGCAGCCCTTCTGGCACCAACAACCATGCCACGTTCAAAGGCACTCAAATCACCTTTCTTCCCCATACTGATGCTCGGTTTGAACTGCAGGAGATTGTCTTGACCATGCCTAAATGCACTGAGTTGCCGCCATGTGATTGGCTGATTAGAAATTAAGTGTTAACGAGCAGTTGGACAGGTGTACCTAATAAAGTGGCCGGTGAGTGTATATGGATAGTTTCTAATTATATACCATTTGTTATGCACATAGCAGATTCTACACCTGTTAGTAGGGTATCGTACCATTCCCTAAGCCTACATGTACACCTAGGTGTGGGAGGAAATGTGAAAAAAAGTTTAATACACTTTAATATTACAATAGTTGCTGCTGGTCTACAAGTGTGGGGAATTCTAATTAAACTTTTTTCAACTAGTTTGGTGGCAGGATTTGTATCGCCAGGTTGTAGCTTACGGGTTCTTTCCACTGACTCAGGGTCTGGAAGGGAGGAGAAAATTGAGTGTGTACATTATTCAAATGTTTCTGCAAAGTCATCACAGTCAGTCAGCACACCATACTATATATGGTGCAATTGCAAAAAATACTATACTTATATAGGAGCTGACCCAAAGAGAATTTGATAAGGCTAAGGCCAGTTCTTTTGGCAGGAGTGTACCTCACAGAAAAGAGTGCAAGTGATAAATACTCTGTCCAAGTTTTCCCTGTACACATTATGTATCCCCAAGGCCTCCATTATTTCTCTCATTACCTGTCCAGTAAAGTGAGTCCTATTATCACTTTCAATGGTCTCAGGGATCCCATACCTGCACACTACTACTTTCAGTAATTTATCTGCAGTTTCTTTTGCAGTGTCTTTCTGTACCAGTAATGTCACAGTCCATCTTGAAAAGACCATAAAACAAAAAAACAGGAGAGATATAGAGCGCTATTGCTGAAGGATGAAATACGAAATGAGCTTTTAAAGCCGTTTTTATTAGGTTCCATGAGAGTGTAGACAAAGGCTACGTGTTTCGACACTTGTCAGGTGTCTTTGTCAGGTCGCTGTGCGGAAAACACATAGAAGACACATAGCGATAAGTATAAATATAAGAGTGTGATAAATACATATGGTACTATTCCGTTATCGGGCCAGCAGCAGCGCAGTTCAGCAGCAGCTTTCGGGACAGCAGTTCAGCAGCGGGAATTACAATGACATCCGAGGACTGCTGGCCCGATGCTTGTGCCCAGTAACCAGTACATCGATGACCCCCCTCCCTTCTCCTCCTGCCAGTGCTGCCCCCCAGCTCTCCTTACATCTTCCCCGTACCCTCTCCCCGCCACACGACTAGGCCTCACCTCAGCGCTAGTACCGAGACCGAAAGGAAAGACACCGGGGCTCAATCCAGGCCCTGACAAGAAACACGCCGACTATAGGAACGGTGAGCTACAGCGAGCCGGAGGGACAAACTTTCTGCAGCGTCCGGCGGCTATCTAGTAGCATTCATTGCTCAAGATTTACGGTGAGGCCTATTACAGGGAGAGGGTACGGGGCAGATGTAAGAAGAGCTGGGGGGCAGCACTGGAAGGAAGAGGAGGATGAGGGCATCGATCGATGTACTGCCTACTACACACAAGCACGGCCTCTATCATCGGGCCAGCATCGGCTTAGTCATGTGGCGGGGAGAGGGTACGGGGTAGATGTAAGGAGAGCTGGGGGGCAGCACTGGAAGGAGGAGGAGATGGAGGGGGGGTCATTGATGTACTGGCTACTGGGCACAAGCATCGGGCCAGCAGTCCTCGGATGTCATTGTAATTCCCGCTGCTGAACTGAACTGCTGTCCCGAAAGCTGGTGCTGAAATGCGCTGCTGCTGGCCCGATAACGGAATAGTACCATACATATTAATGTTAATAAAAAAGCAGAGAATATAAAATGTGCAATATGTATAGGTCAATCCATGTATACAGAGAATGGTGTGCATAGTGTCAGCAATATAATAGTCCAATAGTTCTATGTATATAGGTATAAAAGGATGCACAATATAACAGGTGTATCTGTGTGTGTATATATAATATTATATATATACTAGCTCAGGGATCGGCAACCCCTGGCACGCGTGCCAAGACTGGCACGCGAGGCATATTTTGCTGGCACGGCAGCCAGCCGGCAACTTTCATACAAATTCAGAGAGAGAGCGCGTCCCTTCAGTGCTCTGCTATAGAGCTGAGGACACGCCCCCTTCTCTCCCTGCCCACCAATCAGAGGTGAGCCTCTCACTGCACAGGATAAGGGCTCCCTGGACCTGCTGCTACATGTAAGGAGCTCCTGCCGTCTGCAGCCCTGAGGAGAGAGAGGAAGCTCCGGGAGCAAAGTGAAAGTAAAAACACCAGGTACGTGTGTTACTAACTATTCTCAGTAATATCAGGCATTTGGGGTGATTACTTTAGTGTTAGTAACCCCATGTGCCTCACATTAATAGCAGTTAACCCCATCATGTCCCTCACATTAACCCTGTGTGGCTCACATAAGGGTTACTGATGTGTGAGACATATGGGGGTACTAATAAAGGACCTATATAATGAAGATATTCACTTATTACCTCCATATGTCTCACATATCAGTGTCCCTTATGTAAAGCACACAGGGGGTTAATGTGAAGGACATGATGGGGTTAACTGCTATTAATATGAGGCACATTGAGTTAACCTGTAATGCACATGACCAGACTCTACAACTGTGGATAAAAGTACAGACCTATATATTTCAATTGACCCATATATACAGCCATTCTTTTTGTAGCTGTGTATCTGGGCCAAATTGAAGAGCTGAAAACTATTGAGCAGGTCCTATATGTGTCCTATACATCCCCTATATCTGTCCTATACATCCCCTATATCTGTCCTATACATCCCCTATATGTGTCCTATACATCCCCTATATCTGTCCTATACGTCCCCTATATCTGTCCTATACGTCCCCTATATCTGCCCTATACATCCCCTATATCTGTCCTATACATCCCCTATATCTGCCCTATACATCCCCTATATCTGCCCTATACATCCCCTATATCTGTCCTATACGTACCCTATATCTGTCCTATACATCCCCTATATCTGTCTGCATTTGCAGCCCTGTCAATTCATTTTTAACATATAGGTCAGTGAAAACCACATCCATGCCATTTGTATGCAGGAGGCGTAAGGCTGAGGCCCCACATTGCAGAAATGCAGCATTTTTGTTGCAGATTTTCATGCGGTTTATTTCAACCAAAGCTAAAAATGGCTACAGAAGGAATGGGAAATATATAGGAAGCTTCTTATACGTTTCCCTTCTGCTTTATCTACTCCTGGCTCAGGCTCAGAAAAACGCAGCAAAATATGTAACAAAAAAAGCTGTGTTCCAACAACGCGGGGGCCTTAGGCTAAAGCCCCACGTTGCAGAAACAGCTTTTTTTCGTTGCAGATTTTGCAGGGTTTTTTTTTTTAGCCGAAGCCAGGAGTAGATTGAGCAGGAGGGAGACATATAAGAAGCTTCCTATATATTTCCCATTCGTTTTCTAGCCATTCTTGGCTTTGACGTAAAAAAAAAAACGCAGCTAAATCTGCAATAAAAAAGCTGCATTTTTGTAATGTGGGGCCTCAGACTTAGTGTGATTCTATTGGGTGGTGACACTGTAACTAGATGCAATTAAAGCCAAATCCAGTTCCTGGGCACCAGTGCGGCCACTTTGTTGAAAGTGTGACACCCATTAATTCCTGGCTGGGGTTTTGCTGTTACTGCACCGCCAGGAACTAAAAGTGACAAATTAATCTGCGTTTCACTTAGGGAGCGTTCACACTACCGTCTGTGTCCGTCAGACAATGTCCGCTGCTAATGTCTGTTCAAAATCTTGCACGGATATTAGTATCGGACACTAGCTGTGTCCGTGACATTTTGCATTGATTTAAATGGACATCGGGTGCGTTCGTTTACTGTTTGTGGGTGTCCTTAAGTGTCCGTTCCCAAAGATGTCCGACTTTTCAAGCGGACAGAAAAACCTACATGTCGGGTTTTGCTGTCCGCTTGAAAAGTCGGACATCTTTGAGAACGGACACTTAAGGACACCCACAGACAGTAAAAGAACGCACCCGATGTCCATTTAAATCAATGCAAAATGTCACGGACACAGCTAGTGTCCGATGCTAATGTCCGTGCAAGATTTTGAACGGACATTAGCAGCGGACACTAGCTGTCGGACACCGACGGTAGTCTGAACGCTCCCTTACAGAAAACTGAAGTTACTAACGGCCAAGGACTGGATGGAGCATACAGGTACATTGTGTGTCAGCGCTTTACAGGTATGACCTTACTCTGCTCCCAGTCACATACATTACCTCTAATTGTGGGTTACGCATGTACTTACATTGCTTCTAATGGAAAAGAACATGTGTATCCAGGCAAATAGTGGTAAGTGCATGTGGCTGGGAGCGCAGTATGACAGCACCCCTATGTTGTGGTTTGTGCTATATGACTTTAGTGTAGGTGTCGTCAGCTTTACAATTATTGCTCGGCACTCCGAGGACCTCATCTTTGATTTTTTTGATTTAAATCGGCACGCCGAACAAAAAAGGTTGCCTACCCCTGTACTAGCTGGTACCCGCGACTTCGTCTTCGGTGATTGTAGCAGTGGGTATATACAGGCGCTATGGGATATGAAATGTAAGTTTGTATCTTGTTTTTGCTGTAATTCAGAGAATACCTGAGACTTTTGTGTTGAAGTTACTTTGTATTTGAGCTGCTATACGGTGTTGTGAGAAACTTTACATAGTGACTTTGGGACAGAGGTATTTGAAGTTAACCCTTTCCCGCCGATGGCATTTTTTGTTTTTCGTTTTTGACTCCCCTCCTTCTAAACCCCATAACTTTTTTATTTCTCCGCTCCCAGAGCCATATGAGGTCTTAATTTTTGCGGGACAAATTTTTCTTCATGATGCCACCATTAATTATTCTATATAATGTACTGGGAAGCAGGGAAAAAATTCAAAATGGGGTGGATTTCAAGAAAAAATGCATTTCTGCGACTTTCTTACGGGCTTTGGTTTTACGGCGTTCACTGTGCAACCAAAATGACATGTCCCCTCTATTCTGTGTTTCGTTACGATTCCGGGGATACCAAATTTATCTGGTTTTAGTTACATTTTGACCCCTTAAAAACAAATCCAAAACTGTTAAAAAAAATTTTTTTTTGAAAAGTCGCCATATTCCGACAGCTGTAACTTTTTTTATACGTGCGTGTATGGGGATGTATAAGGCGTCTTTTTTTGCGGGCCTGGGTGTACTTTGTAGTTCTACCATTTTCAGGAAATGTTATTGCTTTGATCACTTTTTATTCAAATTTTTATCAGAATCAAAACAGTGAAAAAACGGCGGTTTGGCACTTTTGACCATTTTTCCCGCTATGGCGTTTACCGAACAGGAAAAATATTTGTATAGCTTTGTAGAGCGGGCGATTTTGGATGCGGGGATACCTAACATGTATGTGTTTCACAGTTTTTAACTACTTTTATATGTGTTCTAGGGAAAGGGGGGTGATTTGAATTTTTAATCCTTTTTTTTGTGTGTTTAATATTTTTTTACTTTTTTTTTAACTTTTTTTTTTTTTTTTGCATTTATTAGACCGCCTAGGGCTATTGACATGGGTGGGCAGTGTCGGGGATTGTCAGAGCGGTGGGGGTCGGCAAACATGGCTGCTCCGGAGCATTAAAGAGAGCCTCCTGGAGTATCGTTAAGGTGAGGGGCAAAGTGGTAAAGTCTATGTATATGTGATTGTGTGGGGTTAGGGGCGAGGCTGCAGAGGGTAATATGAATTTTGTGGCTTGCTATGGTCCAAAGTGTGTCAGATTGCAGAGATGGTGGTGTGAGTTTGGGTTTTGTGGGGGTCCTGGCACAAACGTATGTGCGCTATTGTGACGAAAAGTAGCCTATTGCGCAATCGGGTGTATTAACTATGTTTGTGGAAACTTTCAGCCAAATCGGTCGAGCGGGTTTTGCGTGATTGACTAACAAACATCCGAACACACAAACCCACAAACATCCAAACTCACAAACTTTCACATTTTATAATATTAATAGGATATGTATATGTGTGTGTGTGTATATAGTTGACTATACAAATAAATAAGCCAGTCCATGGACAGGTTCTATATTTTAGGGGCTCTGCAAATGCGACATGGCACCCAAAAACTGTTCCAGCAAATTCTGCCCTCCAAAAGCCAAATAGTGCTCTTTCCATTCCAAGATCCACCATGTACCCATACAACAGATTATGGTCACTTATGGGGTATTGCCACGTTCATGAGCAAGTTTTTAACAAACTGTGGGGTGCTCCTTGAACTCCTTATTGAAAATGAAAAATTTGGGGAAAAAGTGACACTGTAGTAATATATCATTTACACATTCTAATAATAAAATATCTGAAAAAAGCTGCCGAGTCAAAATGCTTGATACATTCTGTGAGGGGGTGTGGTTTCCAAAATGGGGTCACTTTTGGAGGGTTTCCTTTATACTGGTATTTTATGAGCTCTGTAAATGAGACATGGCACAGAATCCGCTGGAAATAATAATTTTTTTGCCATCTCACCTTAAAAAATATGCTATAAAAAGTGATCAAAGTCGTATGTGCACCAAAATAGTACCAATGAAAAGCACAGGTTGTCTCGCAAAAAATAAGCCCTCAACCAACTCTGTCAATCGAAAAATAATAATGTTACGCATCTCAGAAGATGGCGATGCAAAAAACATTGATTGTCCCCAAATGGGTTTTTGTTCGGCAAAATTACTAACGCATAAAAAAAACCTATAAATGAGGTATCGCCGTGACCGTACCGACCTGCAGAATAAAGTTCACATGATACTTATGCTGTAAACCATGTGGAAAAATATTTAAAAAGTTAAATGCAATGCCAGAATTGATTATTTTTTTTTTTTTTTTATTTTTTTTTATATTATCCAGCAAAAAAGAGTTAATAAAAAAAATAGCCAATAAGCTATACAAGAAAAAAAAAAAAAAAACAATAGAAGAGACTCCCAAAGTGACCCCCCATTCATAGTAGCTACTGGGACATAGTAGGGAATTTGGTGTTCCCTATGTCCTCCACACAGCTTATATATTACCTCTTCACCATCCGCTGTGCATTCACATCTGGGATACTAATACTCACTACACCCCCTGATAAAGTCTTTGAGGGGTGCAGTTTCCAAAATGGGGTCACTTTTGGAGGTTTCCCACTATTGTGGTACTTCTAGGGCTCTGTAAATGCAACATGGTATCTAAAAACCATCCTAATGAAATTGCTGCCAGAAATCCCTAAAGGTACTCTTTGATTTTGAGGACACTTATTGAGTCACGTTGCACAGAAGGGCCACATATGGGATATTTCTACAAACTGCAGAATCAGAGAAATAAATATTATGGTATGTTTTGCTGTTTAGTTTGAAATGGAAAATGTGCGTAAAAAAAGTGACATTTGGAAATTTCACCTTCATTTTGCATTAATTCCTGTGGAACACCTAAAGGGTTAATAAAGTTCCTATATACAATTTTGAATAGTTTGAAGACTACTGTTTCAAAAATGGGGTCATTTATGGGTATTTTCTATTATATAGGCCCCTCAAAGTCACTTCACAACTAAATAGGTCCCTAGAATACAAAATATTTAAATTTTCTTGAAAATCTGACAATTTGCTACTAAAGTTATAAGCCTTCTAACATCCTAGAAAAGTAAAAGGACATTGAAGAAACAATGCCAATATAAAGTAGACATATGAGAAATGTTAATTAGGAAGAATTTTGTGTGATAGGACTGTCTGTGTTTTCACGAGAATAACAAACTTTCAAAATTGATAATTTTATGTAATTTTCAGTATATTGTCCTTTTTTTTAACAAACGCAAAGTATAATGACCAAAATTTACCCCTAACATAAAGTACAATGTGTCACGAAAAAACAATCTTGGAATCACATGGATAGGTAAATGCATTATGAAGCTATCCTCACATAAAGTAAAAGACGTCATATTTGAAAAACAGGGTCTGAGCCTTAAGGCCCAAACTATCCTGCGTCCTTAACGGGTTAAACCATGAAAATCGCAGTTACACTTGTAAGCTTCATAATGTCCAAAATATATTAACCCCTTACCCACATGCGCCGTAATAGTACGGCGCATGTCGGGTCTGTAACTATGGCGACCGCTCGGGAGATGGGCGGCCGCCATAGCTTAGGGTGTCTACTGCTTTAAGCAGTAGACAACCGGCTCTAATGCCTCCGATCGGTCCCCGGCCCCGCGGTCAATTTTCCCGGTGGCGCATGGGCGCCGCCATTTTGCCCGGGATCGCCGGCTCCTGGAGCATGCTCCAGGGCCGACGTCCCGTTGCCATGACAGCCGGGAGCCTGTAAAAGGCTCCCAGGCTTGTCTGCAAATCCTCTCTTTTGCAGGCTGGTCTATGCAGCCTGCAAAAGAAAGGATGATTTTTTGCAATGCATTGCAATGCATTAGCATTGTAATGCATTGCATTAGTGATCAGACCCCCTGGGGTTCAACACCCCTAGGGGGTCTAATAAATGCAAAAAAAATAAAAATAAAAAGTAAAAAAAATATATATAAAAAGTATTAAAAGTTCAAATCACCCCCCTTTCCCTAGAACACATATAAAAGTAGTTAAAAACTGTGAAACATATACATGTTAGGTATCCCCGCGTCCGAAATCGCCCGCTCTACAAATCTATAAAAATATTTTTCCTGTTCGGTAAACGCCGTAGCGGGAAAAATAGTCGAAAGTGCCAAACCGCCGTTTTTTCACGGTTTTGATTCTGATAAAAATATGAATAAAAAGTGATCAAAACAATAACATTTCCCGAAAATTGTAGAACTAAAAAGTACACCCGGCCCCGCAAAAAAAGACGCCCTATGCATCCCCGTACACTTTTGTATAAAAAAGTTACGGCCGTCGGAATATGGTGACTTTTAGAAAAAAAATTTTTTAACACAGTTTTGGAATTTTTTTTAGGGGTCAAAATGTAAATAAAACCATATAAATTTGGTATCCCTGGAACCGTACCGAAACACAGAATATAGGGGACATGTCATTTTGACTGCACAGTGAACGCCGTAAAACCAAAGCCCGTAAGAAAGTCGCAGAAATGCATTTTTTCTTCAAATCCACCCCATTCTGAATTTTTTTCCTGCTTCCCAGTACATTATATAGAATAATTAATGGTAGCATCATGGAGAAAAATTTGTCCCGCAAAATTAAGACCTCATATGGCTCTGGGAGCAGAGAAATAAAAAAGTTATGGGGTTTAGAAGGAGGGGAGTCAAAAACGAAAATCAAAAAATGCCATCGGCGGGAAGGGGTTAAAGGACAATTAAAAGATTATGGCAATATATTGCAGAGATATGGTAGGTAATAGTTATTAATGTATTTGTGTGATATGACTGTTTGAAAAGCAGAGCATTTTAATAAATATAAAAATATTGAAAAATATTTTCCACTAACATGAAGTACAATGTGTCACAAAAAGTACAATCTCAAAATCACTTATGCAAGTTAAAGGGGTGTTCCCATCTACATAATTATTTTTAAATTTGTAGATAATTAAGTTAAACATTTTTGCAAATATAAGTACCGTATATACTGGAGTCAGCAAAAAAAGGGTCTATGACCAGCAACTATATAAATGTATAGAATCTCCCATAAGAGAGAGAGAAAAAAAAAGTTCTATATCTCTCTTTTCCCTAGAATACATACAAAAGTAGAAAATGACTGTGAAACACATACACATTAGGTATCCTGTGTCTGAAAGTGCCCGGTCTACTGAATATAGGGTATCTGCAGTGTTCCTGTTCTGTCGGGAAGGGGTTAATAGGAGCACTGCAGATACCCTATATTCAGCAAGGCTGATTTCCAAGTGGGGGAAGAAACAACAGCCCTCAAGCTCAGGGAAGCAAACAGACAACCAAAACATCCCCTCCCCTTTCCCATCACCCAGCAACTACTGCGCCCGAAAACTCCGACCATTTTAATTTTTGAAATTTTCCAGTAGCTGCTGCATTTCCCTCCCTCAGCTTATACTTGAGTCAATAAGTTTTCCCCAGTTTTTTGTGATAAAATTAGGGGGGTCGGCTTATACTCCGGTCGGCTTATACTTAAGTATATACGGAAATTAAAAAATTCTGCAGTTTTAAAGATTTTCTCTAACTTTCTTAGTGGTGACAGTCTTTTATCTTGATCGGTTGCCATGGATACGAATACCAATGCAGAAACTTTCTAAGGTCAGAAAATCAGCCATGATGTTCTTATTGTGGCCTGGATATCTTCTGATACATGTAATGTCCCTGTCTGATAACCCAGCTACAATAAGAAAAACATAGCTGGGTTCCTGACAAGTCCCAGACCATAGAAAGTTTCTACATTAGTGGTTGTGTCCATGGCAACCGATCAAGATGAAAGACTGTCCCCACTAAGAAAGTGAGAGAAAATCTTTAAAACTCTGCAGAATTTTTAATTACTTATATTTGCAAAAATGTTTAACTTTTTTAATTATCTACAAATATAGATATGATCATGTACATGGGAATACCCCTTTAAATCATCTCAAAGTTATTGCCATATAAAGTGACACGTCAAATTTGAAAAATGAGGCCTGCTCAGAAAGGCACCTTTTAGGGTATGTCCTGAAATGGTTAAGGAAGGCATTTTTGTTGGTCCACAAATCCGACACTTCATAAATCACAAGCACTTCGAAAAGCTGCTAATGGGGTCTGAGAAAATTGCTTGGAAATCTTTCAAGGGTTTTTCAGAGAATTTTCTTGGTAACGATCAAGCACCAAATTGAATTGGTTGACAACCACCTTGAAGCTTACAAAGCAATGAAGTACAATGTTATTGAAAATGTATTTTCTGTATTCTCATTTGGATTTTTTTTACCTGCAAATCTTGGTGCCATCAGTGATAAATATAAAGAACGGTTTCACCAGAATATTGCCATCATTATGCGTATTATAACATGCGTTATCAAGGCTAATGGAATCTATCAATGCTAGCTAACTATTGCTGGACACTAATACAGGATGCACCAGACATTAAGTACAAAAGAAAATTAGCAGCAAAACTTTTTTCGTTCATTTGAATGCTTCATAATCACTAACTCTTAATCTCATGTTTCTTAACCTTTTTCTTGCCAAGCACGTAGCTCTACGTCCTCCCAGGGTGGCACTTGTCTAGCCGAGAACGTAGCTGCTACTTCCTTACTTACTTCTGAAGCCCATATCTCTGGACTCCTTTTGGCTATGAAGATAAATTTAGATTCATTTTAAAGATGAGAATTTCATCTTTAAAATTATACCAAGGTCTTCATATTAACCCTTAAAGTGCCGAAGCGATTCACTGTTGAAAACGCTTTTCGGGATTGAGATCACATTGAAGATCTCAGTTCCCGACATCCTTTTTAACAGCGATTCACTTAAAATCTGTAAGGGCTCATATGAAGAACTTGGAATCTAAAATTATCTTCATAGCCCAAACGAGTCCTGAGATACAGGACTTTAAATTGCAGGGACTGCTATTGAGTAGCGGGGACTTTCAGTCCTTGTTAACCCCTCTCCTGCCAATCAGAAATCATACTATACTTTTGCGCTCTGATTGTCTCATACAGGTATAATGTAATTCCCCTCTGAGCTTTGCTAGAGGGATATTCTTATGTTATACCCTCTGAGCATAACCAGGAAGTTTATTGGCGCTGTGACCCAGACGTTTACCATTGTCCAGGTAGCAGCGCCAAAAAAAAGTACACAAGTCATGAATAAAGTTTACATTTCACCCTGTCCTGTCCATACCTGAGCTTTCTACTGTAAAATATGTCTATAGCTATATTCGTTACATGCTAAAATAATAGTAATAATAATTATCTCTAGAGATGAACGTATAGTTTGATAAAGGTGAAGTTGAAGGTTTGATGAAGGTGCCTGTTCATATACAGTACCAAGTGGCATTCTGACAAAGCTGCAGGTGTGTACTTTAAGAAAATATATAGGTATGGCAGGGTTGGATGATTTTTTTTAATGTTGCAATTTAGGTTTGATTTGTCCATCTCAAAACTGTGAAAATTGCTCTGCCTACTGGAGCTGCAAAATTTCCAGAGACCCTTGGCAGTGAAAGGGTTAAAGTTTCTACGTAATACAGACTATTAGAAATTATATTTCTGCTTAGCTTGAATGGGTTTATCATAAACGCCTGAAATTTTCAAAGAAACAAAACTTCAGTAAAAAATTTGTTGTCACACACAGAAAATAAGCACTTCACCTGAAGGGAGGTGTTCGTTTTACGGACTGGCACTTTATAATACCCCCTCATATATGTCAACCTTCTCAATACTAGATTTATGCCATAGGAGCAAGGGACAGAGCTTATTTTAACAATCAAAGCTTCTTACCTGCATTATGGTCTGTCCATTCCTCCAGGTGAGACCTGAATTGTCTCGGGAAAGGTGACGATCAATAGATTAGCGCCATATTTCTGTGATCAAAATCAGACTGTCCAGTTATTTTCTGTATGGAACCAAATTAGAAAACTTATTCGAATTTGGAGAATCAAGACAGATAGGTAGTTCTCATTTGGATGATTCTCATTTATTAAATAAACTGACGTCGTATACAGGCTGTGGATTCTGGTGGCGCAAGTTTTGCTTTGTAATGATTGACATTTAACATTATTGGTTAATACAGCATCACGTTCAGCTCATGATTTTCTGCATGTACCGATCATTCTCATCCATCAGAAAGCCTTGAAAGCTGCTTGACAGTGAACAATATTTTGGTTATTCTCTCCAGAGCTTTGTATACAGCATTCAGGCATATAATTCAAACAGTAATTAATACTGACACGAAAATTAAATATTAATATTTTCGTTCAATTTTCGGATATTTTCTACTACATCAGGTATCTGAAATTTTTATAAATTTAAATTATGTATCTATTATGTATCTTTATCTTTGATATAGTTCTTCTTTATGCCTGTAACTACAAACTGTCTGTGTAGCCTATTACTTGTGAATTCACCATGCCCTTTTAATTTTAATCAACAGCAGAACAGCTTATTCCTACAATGCTGAAGCACAGATCTATGCTCCAAGTAGTGGTGCCTCTTATTTCGACTCTCAAGGTGGAGCTGCCCAAGTGACCACTGTGGTCTCCTCTCCTACTGCAATACCTTCCCACAGTATGGTGGGCATCACTATGGATGGGAGCCAAATTATCTCTAGTTCTGGAGCTTACTTGATCCATGGTGGCCTGGACAATTCTCGCCATAGTTTGTCTCACACTTCTCGATCCTCGCCTGCAACGGTGCGTATATTGTGCGTATGTATGTTTTTAAATGATGTGTACTGCATGCTTTCTATAGGTTGCATCTGTTACTGAAATCCATTAGTCTTCATTTAAAGGTCACATAGTTTGTCATCCAAAACATATGCATGCTAGTAGAATAAAACTACAGGATAAAGTGACGTTTACATAAGTCTCTTTTAAGTATGTTGTTCTGATCAATCACAGGATCAGAATAGATTGAAAGATGAAATGATGGATGCAGAGGCGAGCATATGCTTTTTAGATCGGTCATCGTTCACTGTAATGTGTTCTTTGGGTCCGCTTCGGGA
This sequence comes from Leptodactylus fuscus, assembly GCF_031893055.1. Taxonomy (NCBI): domain Eukaryota; kingdom Metazoa; phylum Chordata; class Amphibia; order Anura; family Leptodactylidae; genus Leptodactylus; species Leptodactylus fuscus. Next base: position 214,661,290 of record NC_134265.1, read on the forward strand.
CCCGAGGAACGAAACCTAATCTGCTTAAAAAGCAGTTACCCTCGAAAACTATAATGGAGTCGGTCGCATTTCTACCTGGAAAATGCAGAGAGAAAAGTCCTGCTTGTGGGACTTTTCTCTCCGCATTTTTCAAGCGAATTCAGCGACTGAAACCCCAAATGGAGTGAACCCAGCCTTGGCAAACTTATGAAACCTTGCACACCTTTTTCTTAATTTTTATTTTGCCTTTTTAAATCTTTGTTTTCTTGTATCATAAACACCAGTCCTGACGTGCTGATTTGCTACTGTTGGTCTTATTCTTAAGTAACCTGTCCCATGTAACTCTTTTAATTCTGTCTTCTGATTCTATTTTTGAAGATATAAAGCAAGTATTAAATAGTCAGACGTGCTTTATATCTAAACTTTTGAACAACTTTTGATTTACTGCCAGCATTTGTATCCTTAATAAAATAATTTACTTCATTAATGGATTTGAGCTCTTTTCCATGAATTCCTACACTGAAATTCACTGAAAGAAGAGATTCTTGGGCTAACTCACCCACCCCCATTCAGAATCAGATTCTCTGTATTACACCCATATACTCTGGTAATGCCAATAACGAAAAAGTGGTTAGAAAGTGGATTTTGGTGCAGGATTTAACATAAAGGTGTCAAAATCTTTTGTACAAAGTACTTTACAAAACCTTGTGAGTTTTGGCTCAGAAGATATTCTCTTTCATGAGAGCAGAGCTGCATTAAAGGGATCAGTGCACAAACAGCACTGGGGGCGTCCCCAATGCTGCGAGAGAACTCTCCAGTGATGCCTCCATTTTCTTCTGGAATGGCCTCTTCTTCCAGCACTAGGGGTCAAACTTCTAGGCATGCGCAAGTCGACTCTGCCATCGAGCCTCGGGCAGAACCGACTGCACATGCGGGCGGCCATTTTTTTTATTTATTTTTTTGTGGCCGCTAACGTGAGCATGCACAGTATGCTCCTGTTTGCCGTTGAGCATACTGCGCATGCTCATGTAAGCAGGCACAAAAGAAATGGCCGGCCGACATATTTTATTACGCACCTGACGGCAGGTACTCACTATCTGAGAGGGCGACATCAGTAGTACGTTTTAGCTGTAACTGACAGCTAACACCTTCTCCATAACCCTCGCTCCAATTGGAGATTTTAATCCCTTTAATGTCATGAGCAAACAGTAAAACAATTATGTAAGCTACACTGAACTGCGAAAAAAAACTGAAAAAAAGATCTCATCTTACAAAATATGCCATGAAAAGTCATTAAAAAGTCATACGTACCCCAAAACGGTAGCATTAAAAACATTGTCCTGCAAAAATAAGCCCTCCACCAACTCTGTAAAGCAAAAAATATAAATGTTGCGCATCTCAGAAGATGGTGATGGGAAAAATAGATTCATGTCCCCAAATGTGTTTTTGTTATGCAGAATTAGTAACACACAAAAAACAATATAAATTGGGTAATGCAGTAATTGTACCGTCCTGCAGAATAAAGATATCATGTTAAAACTCATTGCCAGAACTGATGCTTGTTTTTATTTTTTTTTGCTTTTTTTATATCCATCCAAAAAAGCTAATAAAACTTAGTCAAGTTATAGGCATCCAAAAATGGTGCCATTACAAAATGAATTTCTCCCCTCCAAAAACTTAGATAAAAACTTAAAAAATTGCCAAATCATTTGAACACAACTGGCTGCTGCAGGAAGGGAATGTATAAGCTATTTGCATATATTGAGACATATAACAGACCAGAAGTGACTTCCACCTTCCAGAGTGACCACCCCAATCATAGGAGCTACAGGGGATTTAGTAGGGAATATTGGTGTTTCCAATGTACTACGCACAGTTTACATATTCACTCTTCGCCATCTGTTATGTATTCCCGGCTGAGAGACTAATGCTCACTAAACCCTCCTTCATAAATTGAGTGGTGCAGTTTTCCAAAATGGGATCACTCCCTAGGGTATTCCTTTTTATCTGGTATCTTAGAGGCTCTGCAAACATGGCTTGTTTGCTATCTGGATGACATCTACATCTGCTCCAAAAGCCACACAGCGCTCCTTCCCTTTTGTGACCTGCTATTTGCCTAAACTTTGCTTACATGTATGACAGTGTTGTACCCAGCATGACGTAATGTGATATGTGGGTATAAATTGCTTTTTTTGTCACATAACCAGGCGCAGGTGGGAGCGTTGGCTTTGGGCACACAGATTTAGGCAGCATGGTTTTTGAACATCATGATGTCATAAGCAGGGCCTTTTTGGTCCCCTGTTCAGTTAACTAACTTGTGAGTGACTGTTGCTGGCCAAATTCAAAGACTTAAGTTGCTAGCGATGAAATCCCACACCACACAAGAAAAGTTGGTAAAAGAATTTCTTTCTTAGTCTGAGCAATGCGCACAAAGAGACCTTTATTACAGAATGTGCAGGTTTTTATATCCACATGCAGGAAATAAACAGCAAGCTCTGATTGGTTGGTCGAGGTATCCGCCTCCTGTGACATCAGCTCCAGGGCACTCCAGTGACTTCTTGCCATGTGGGTTCTGTGATGTAGTTCATGTGGGCGTGGCTTCTTGCCATTTAATTCTGTTATGTAGTTCCTGTAGGTGTGGCTTCTTGCCATGTGATTGTCCACATGCCCAAAAGCTACACCTGAGCACCCCCTAGAGGCCATCTTGGTATGTATCCAGTTTCAAATGTAAGTAATTATACTGCATTTAATTTTAAGGATAACAATGTTTTTATGATCATATATTTACAACCTTCACAATGACACTTCTGCAGAGCTCCAGAAATGCCAGTAAAATGGAATCCCCTGAAATGTGACCGCATTCTGGAATCTACACCCCTGAAGGAATTTATCCAGGGCCACAATGAGCATTTTTAATCCCCAAGTGTTTCTATAATGTTATTTTTCAGAAATGAACACACAGCTGATGGTGAAAGGTGAAAATGATCATTTTTTTCCGAGCTATGTCATTTCAGTGCGTAATATGTTATGCTCAGCTTGTATTAGGGATAAATGCTCCAAAAGCTGCTGTGCCTATGATACCCGCTTAATAGTTTTTGAGGTATGAGTCTCTGCTGACACAAGCTTGGCACAACTTATCGGGTATTGAAATGACATATCTCTGAATAAATTGCAATTTTCACTTTTCATTATCAGCTGTGCAGTAATGCAATGCTCAAGGGTTAAAAATGCTCGCTATACCACTAGATAAATCCCTTGAGAGGTGTAGTTTCCAAAATTCGGTCACATGTCTGTGGATTCCACTTTACTGACAATTCAGTGGCTCTACAAAAGTGGCATTGCGTCCAAAAACCAAAATGGCACTTTTTCTCTTCTGTGCCCAGCTGTATGTAAATAGCAGTTTATACCCACATATGACACATTATTCTGGGTACAATAATGTCAAACGTGGGCATAACCTGCTGTTTGGGCACAAAGGAGAGTGCAAATGTGAGTGTTATGTGCTTTTGGAGTGCAGATTTAGCTTCTTGGTTTTTGGACACGTCACAGAAATTTTGTAGAGATTTTAAAATTGCCCCTACAAAACAGTGGCCACTTCTTGGGGGAATTCCACTTCACTGTCACCTTCAGGGCTCTGCAAAAACATGGTGTCCAGAAAGTTCCTCTAAATTTATAATTCAAAAGCAAAAAAGTGCTGTGCTCATTCCCTTCTGAGTCCTGCTATGTGCCCAATCAGCAGTTTATGCCCATATATACAACTTTTTTGTTCCTGGAATAGCCAAATTAATACTTTTAGGAGTGCGTGTCTCTGATTACACAAAGTGGGTGCAACATATTGGGCACTGAAATGACATATTTCTAGAAGCAATTCAAATTTCACGTACATTCATTTTTAGGAAGCATTCTTAGGATCAAAATGATAATACCATTTGAGAAATTTCTTGCGGGTTGTAATTTCTAAAATGGGGTCACTTATGCGGTTTTCCATTGTATTGGTACTTTAGGGGCTCTGCAAATGCAACATGTCACCTGAAAACACTTCTAGCAAAATTTGCCTTTCAAAATCAAATAGCGCTTTGAAACGAAAACAATTTTTTTCCAATAAACCATCCATTTAGTCCCAAATTTTTTCATTTCTACAAGGGATTAAAGAGGTTTTCCGTGTGTGTGTTTTTTTTTTTTTTTTTTTTTTTTTTTTGTTTTTTTTTTTAAGAAAGGTCTGTTAGTAATGGGTTAATAAGTACACCCATATACCTTTAGCAGTGTTGGAGTGATTTCTGAGTGTCTCTGCCTTTGTTTAATAGGTGTTAGCTTCCCACTGTGCAGCTTACTGTTTAGCTGCTACACTTGTTCTCTCTCACTCCGCCCCCCTCCTCTCTCACTCAGTTACAAAACCCTCCTTGTCTCACAAAGCCTAGTGATCCCGCCCCTTACCAGCCCCTGGGCAACCCCTTTAATAAAGAAAAAAACACCACAGATTGTTACGCAATTTCTACTTAAGGGAATACCCCATATGTGATCTTAAACTGCTGTACGGGTCCATGGCAGGGCTAAGAATGGAAAGAGTGCGATTTGATTTTGAAAGGAAGATTTTGCTGGAAGTGTTTTCAGGTGCCATGCCGCATATGCAGAGCCCCTAAAGTACCAATACAATGGAAACCCCACAAAAGTGACCCCAATTTAGAAATTACAACCCTCAATTAATTTCTCAAGGGGTATTGTCATAATCTTTTTTTTTTTTTTTTTTTTTTTTTTTTCTGGGCGAGATATACCGTATTTTTCGGACTATAAGACGCACTGGACTATAAGACGCATAAAGAGGTTTTAGAGGAGAAAAATAGGGAAAAAAAAAATTTCAGGCAAAAAATGGTAAAATATTTAATATATGGGAGTTGTAGTTTTGGAACAGCATTGACAGGTGACCCTGCAGCTGTACGGGGATGTATAGGGCGTTTTTTTTTTTTTTGTGGGGCCAGGTGTACTTTTTAGATATACCATTTTGGGAAATGTTTATTGCTTAGATCACCTTTTATTTAATTCAGAGGCAAAACAGAGAGAAAAACCCGGCAGTTTAGCACTTTTGATTTTGACGTTCACTGTACATAAAAATATTAGTAGACTGGGCATTTTCAGACACAGGGATACCTAATGTGTATGTTTCACAGTAATGTTATACTTTTATATGTATTCTAGGGAAAGGAGGTGAACTTCTATTTATTTTATTTTTTATTATATTTTTTTTAAGTGGAGTTTTTTTTTTTTTTTACTATTTTATTATCCCCCGCCTAGGGGGCTTGAACCTGCAATTATTTGATTGCAAGTCCCATAGACGGCAATACAAGTGTATTGCCGTCTATGGGAGATTCTATACATTACTATCGCGGAGGGTCATAGACCAGCCGCGATAGTAATATATATCTATGACAGGCCTGGGAGCCTTCATTAGGCTCCCGGCTGTCATCGGAACAGGTCGGCTCCTGCGGCCTGCATCACTAAAGGTATGGGGCCGGTGGGGACCGGCCCCAGGGCTAACTGACTGCCGGGACCTGTGGAGGAGGAGTGGATTTGCAGCATGGCCGCGCTACTGCCACCGCTGGTTTTCTTCAGCGGCAGGAGCGTGGCAATCTGCAGGCCCCGGCAGCTAAGACAGTCCCCGGCATCTGCTGTAATAGACCGGCGGATGCCGGGGAGTGTTTTAGCTGCCGGGGCCTGCAGATTGTCACACTCCTGCCGCTGAAGAAAACCAGCGGTGGCAGTAGCGCGGCAATCTGCAGGCCCCGGCAGCTAAGACACTCCCCGGCATCCGCCGGTCTATTACAGCAGATGCCGGGGACTGTCTTAGCTGCCGGGGCCTGCAGATTGCCGCGCTACTGCCGCTGAAGAAAACCAGCGGTGGCAGTAGCGCGGCCATGCTGCAAACCCACTCCTCCACCCACATTCAGACTATAAGACGCACCCTCGTTTTCCTCCGAAATTTGGGGGGGGGAAAAGTGCGTTTTATAGTCCGAAAAATACGGTACTTTTTAGTTATACATTTTGGGGGTTGTCTTTTGCTTAGATCACTTTTTATTCAAATCCGAGGCAAACCAGTGAAAAAAGTGAGTTTCTTTTCCTATGACGTGCACCGTACAGGAAAAATATTTTTATAAGTTTGTAGACTCGCATTGTCGGACATAGGGATACCTAATGTGTATGTGTTTCACAGTAATATTCTACTTTTATATGTACCATATTTTTCGGACTATAAGACGCACTTTTTTTCCCCCAAATTTGGGGGGAAAAGAAGGGTGCGTCTTATAGTCCAAATGTGGCCGCCCGGCATCCGCTGTAATAGAGAGGCGGATGCCGGCGAGGGATAGACGCCGGCACAGGTGCCGGGGCCTGAGACATCGCTGCCCTGCCCTGCATGAAGCCAGCAGCGGGAGGAGTGATGCTGCTATTCCCGGCGGGGGGGACGGAGGAGCGGAATGTCAGCATCGTTCCTGCCGCTGCTGGCTTCATGCAGGGCAGGAACAAACAAGCGCCTGTGCCGGCGTCTATCCCTCGCCGGCATCCGTCTCTCTATTGGATGCCGGGTCTGTATTGGCGGCCCCTTCTCCCCCAGGGCCGGTCCCATACCTGTAAAGTTGCAGGCCGGCTCCTGCGTGACGATATCGCAGGAGCCGACCTGTTCAGGTGACAGCCGGGAGCCTAATGAAGGCTCCCAGGCCTGTCACTGCTATATTAGTATTGTGGCTGGGTCTATGACCAGCCGTAATAGTAATAGACAGAATGTCCCATAGACGGCAATACAGTTGTATTGCCGTCTATGGGACTTGCAATCAAATGACTGCAGGTTCAAGCCCCCTGGGGGGGAATAAAATAGTAAAAAAAAAAAAGCTTTAAAAATATATAATAAAAAAATGACATAAGTAAAAGTTCTAAATCACCTCCTTTCCCTAGAATATATATAACAGTAGAGAATCATATGTCAAACACATACACATTAGGTATCCCTGTGTCCGAAAATGCCCGGTCAACTAAAAAAAAAAACACTCTATGCGTCCCCGTACAGCTGCAGGGTCACATGTCAATGTGGCCTTGCAGCTGTTGCAAAGCTACAGCTCCCATATATTAAATAGTTTACCATTTTTTGCTTCAAATTTTTTTTCCCCTATTTTCCTCCTCTAAAACCTAGGTGCGTCTTATAGTCCGAAAAATACGGTATATACAAAAACAACAGCATGGCACATATCAAAGTAATATTCAAGTGAGAATAGACCTGTCCATACTCCTCTCACATCGTGTTGCTATCTCTATGAGGATATATACAAGAAACAAAAGAACATTTGAGATAGACACAGCACTCAGCATATACAAAAGTAAAAAACAAGTTTTTATTGAGTCAACTTTTAAGCGGTTAAGGACCACTGGCTGTAAATTTACGGCCAGCAGTCCTGGTCTCTAAGACTAGCCGATTGTAAATTTACGGCTGGTCTTCAGAGACTCACTAGGCGGGGGGAGGGCAGGGGTTAGGTGTTACTAACACCTAACCACCCCCTCAACAACGTTCAGTCGGACTCAGTTTCCACTGAATGTTTTAACCCTTTCGATCGTGCCGTGAAACATCACGGCGCGATCGAAAGGGATCCGCCGGCAATTGAATGTGATCGGCACCCCCCGCGGCGAGATCGGGGGGTGCCGATGTCAGTAAAAGGTAGTCTGGGGTCTGGCCAGTGACCCCAGACTACCAGAGCCCCCACATACCTGGTTGATCCTGCCGACCGATGGAGGAAGTGAGCGATGTGTCTCACTTCCTCTGCAGCTTACAGGACACGAGCAGGCTCATGTCCTGCTCGTGTCTTGCAAGCTACTATACAGAATCAGCTGATGCTTTCATCAAAGCATCAACTGATTGAAGTGTCCTAAAGGGACACATGAAAAAGTAAAAAAAAAAAAAAAAAAAAAAAAGTTAAAAAAAAAAAAAAATAAAGTGTATGAAAAAAGTAATAAAGTTATAAAGCCCAAAAATCCCTTTTTCTCTATACAAAATGAGTTATGTAAAAATTAATAAAAACAATACATATTTGGTATCACCACGTCCGTAACAACGTGTACAATAAAACTGAAATAATATTTAATGTATACGGTGTACATCTGAAAAAAAAAACGGAAAAAACCCGCCGGAAGTAATGATTTTTCACCATATCACCTTACAAAATATACTATAAAAAGTGATCAAAAAATCATATGCACCCCACAACAGCACCAATAAAAAGCGCAGGTTGTCCCGCAAAAAATAAGCCCTCAACCAACACTGTCAACCGAAAAATAAAAATGTTACGCCTCTCAGAAGATGGCGATGCAAAAATCACTGATTTATGTCCCCAAATGTGTTTTTGTTCTGCAGAATTAGTATCGCATAAAAAAATAACATAAATGAGGTATCACCGTAACCGTACTGACCTGCAGAATAAAAGTAACATGTTACTTATACTGTACGCTGCATGGCGCAAAATTTAAAGGGTACAACTCAATGCCAGGATTGATTTTTTTTTTTTTTTTTTAAATCCAGCAAGAAAGAGTTAATAAAATGTATTCAGTATGTTGTAGGCACCCAAAAATGGTGTCATTACAAAATACATCACATCCCGCAAACCAAACAACAAGCCCTTATATGGCCGCGTCACCAAAAGAATAAAGAAAATATAGCATCTACCAATGTGAAGACAAAAAAACCCAAAATCGCCAAATCATTAGAATACAACTGGCGGCGTCAGGAAGGGAATGTATAAGTTGTGTCAGTGTACTTCAGGAGACACCCCAGATTTACAGCTTACAAGGGAAAGACACCAGAAGTGACCCCCAAAATTACCCCAGAGTGACTCCCCCAATCATAGGAGCTACTGGGACATAGTAGGGAATTTGGTGTCTGCAATGTCCTCCGCACAGCTTATATATTCCCTCTTCACCATCCGCTGTGCAGTCATGTCTGGGATACTAATACTCACTACATCCCCTGATAAATTCTTTGAGGGGTGCAGTTTTCAAAATGGGGTCACTCCTTTGGGGAATCCACTTTTCTGGTACCTTACAGGCTCTACAAACATGACATGGCGTCCAGATACCAAACATCTGAATCTGTACTCCAAAAGCCTCATTGCGCTCCTTCCCTTCTGCGCCCTGCTGTGCGCCCAAACTGCAGTTTATGCCACATGTATGACACATGTATGACACTGGTGTACCCGGGATAACGGACGTAATGTCATATGTGGGTGTAAACTGATATTAGGGCACAGCCGGACACAGAAGGGAAGAAGGGTTTATTGGGTTTTTGGAGTGCAGACGGTTTGGTTTTTGGATGCCATGACACTTTTGCAGAGCTGAAACGCCAGTAAAGTGGAATCCCCTGATATGAGACCCTATTTTGGAAACTACACCCCTGAAGGATTTATTCAGGGGTACAGACAGCATTTTTAACCCCCAAGTGTTGCTATAACGTATTATCCATAAATGAATACGAAGCTGATTGTGAGAGGTGAAAATGACCATTTTTCCAGGAATACGTCATTTCAGTGCGTAATATATTGTGCCCGACTTGTATCAGAGATGAACGCTCTGAAAGCTGTTGTGCCCGGGATACCCGCTTACCAGTTTTTGGAGTGTCTCTGCTGACATAAGTTGGGCACAACATATCGGGTACTGAAATGGCGAATCTCTGGAAAATTTTCATTTTTAACTTCTCATTATCAGTTGCGATTTAATTTCTGGAAACTGAATAAGTGCAACACTCAAGGGTGAAAAATGCTCGCTACTCCATTTGATAAATCCCATCAGTGGGCTAGTATCCAAAATGGAGTGACATGTCTGCGGATTCCACTTTATTCACAATTCAGGGGCTTTGCAAAAGTGACGTCCAAAAACCAAACTGTGCTCCAGAAACCAAAATAGCGCTCCTTCCCTTCTGCGCCCTGCTGTGTGCCCAAACTACAGTTTATGCCACATGTATGACACTGGTGTACCCGGGATAATGGACGTAATGTCATATGTGGGTATAAACTGATATTAGGGCACAGACGGACACAGAAGGGTTATTGGGTTTTTGGAGCACAGATGGTTTGGTTTTTGGATGCCATGACACTTTTGCAGAGACCCTAAACTTGCCCCTACAAAATGGGGTTTACAGTTACCTCCAGGTCTCTCCAAAAGGAACATGGCCCCCAGAAAGTCCCTCTAAATCTGTACCCCAAAAGCTAAAAAGCACAGTGCTCCTTCCCTTCTGAGCCCTGCTGTGTGCCCAAGCAGCAGTTTACACCCACATATATATATTTTTTTGCCCCTCGGGATGGCCCCTTAATAGTTTTAGGAGTGCAGGTCTCTGACAACACAAAGTGGGTGCAACGTATTGGGCACCGAAATGGCATATTTCTTTCAAAATTTCAATTTTCATTTTGGACATTCATTTTTTGGAAGCATTTTAGGCACAAAATGATAGTACCCCTTGATTCATTCCTTGACAGGTGTAGTTTATAAAATGGGGTCACTTTTGAGGGGTTTCCATTGTATTGGTACTTTAGGGGCTCAGCAAATGCAACATGGCACCTGAAAACTATTCCAGCCACATCTGCCCTCCAAAATCCAAATAGCTCTCTTTCCATTCTGAGCCCCACCATGTACCCATACAGCAGATTATGGCCACATATGGGGTACTGCCGTGTTCAGGAGAAATTTTGTAACAAACTGTGGGGGGCTTTTAATTCTTTAACTACTTGCAAAATTAAAAATATGGCGCTAAATGGACGATTCATTGGGAAAAAAGTAATTTTTCATTTTTATGTCCCAATGTTAATAAAATCTGTGAAACAGCTGTGAGGCCAAAATGCTCACTATACCCCTAGATAAATTCTATGAGTGGTGTAGTTTCCAAAATGGGGTCACTTTTAGGGGGTTTCCACTATATTGATAGTTTAGGGGCTCTGCAAATGCGACATGGGACTTGAAAAATATTCCAGCAAAATCTGTCCTTCAAAAGCCAAAAGGCGCTCTTTCCATTCTGAGCCCCACCATTTTCCCATACAGCAGATTATGACCACATATGGGGCATTTCTGTGTTCAGGAGAAATTGTTTAACGAACTTTATGGAGCTTTTTCCCCTTTTATCCTCTTGTGAAAATGAAAAATTTGGGGCTAAATTGACAGTTTATTGGAAAAAAAAGTAATTTTTCATTTTCATGCCCCAATGTTAATAAAATCTGTGAAACAGCTGTAGGGTCAAAATGCTCACTATACCCTTCTGTGGGGGGTGTAGTTTCCAAAATGGGGTCACCTTTAGGGGGTTTCCACTGTATTGGTACTCTAGGAGCTCTGCAAATGAGACATGGCACCTAAAATTATTCCAGCAAAATCTGCCATCCAAAAGCCAAATAGCGCTCTTTCCATTCCAAGCCCCGCCATGTACCCATACAGCAGAATATGGCCACACATGGGGTATTGCCGTGTTCAGGAGAAATTGTTTAACAAACTGTGGGGGGCTTTTACTCCTTTATCCCCTTGTGAAAATTAAAACTTTGGGGATAAAGTTACATTTTAGTAATTTTTCATTTACACATCCCAATGTTGGTAAACTCTGTGAAACAACTGTAGGGTCAAAATGCTGACTATACCCCTTGATGAATTCTGTGAGGGGTGTAGATTCTAAAATGGGGTCACTTTTGGAGGGTTTCCATTGTTTTGGTACTCTAGGGGCTCTGCAAATGAGGCATGGTGCCTGAAAATTATTCCAGCAAAATCTGCTGTTCACACACCCAGTGTCACTCCTTCCCTTCCATGCACTGCTGTGTACCCAAAAATCAGTTTACGCCCACATGTGGGGTATTTCTGTGTACGGGAGAAATTGCACAATAAACTGTCAGATGCATTTTCTCATTTAACCCTTTGTGAATGTGTTAATTTTAGGTCTAAATGAATGTATTAATGAAAAAAAAATGAAATGTCTAAATTTCACTTCCATATTATTTTTATTCTTATGAAAAACTTAAAGGGTTAACAAACATCCCAAATACTGTTTTGAATAATTTGAGGGGTGTAGTTTTGAAAATGGGGTGATTTATGGGGGTTTCTATTATACAGGCCTTTATAATTCCTTACAGAACTGAAGTGGTCCCTAAAAAATTGGTTTGGGGAATTTTCTTGCAAATCTAGAAAATCGCTGTTACACTTGTAAGCCTTGTAACGTCCAAAATAAATTAAAAGACAATCAAAAGATGATGCCGATATAAAGCAGAGATATGGGAGATAATATTTATTCATGTATTTGGGTGGTATGACTATCTGCCTGAAAAGCAGAGAATTTCACATTTTGAAAATTGCAATTTTTTCCAAATTTCCATCAAATTTCCTATTTTTTTTTATAAATAAATACAAAAATATTGATTAATATTTACCACTAACATGAAGTATAATGTGTTACGAAAAAAACAGTCTCAAAACCACTTGTGTAAGTTAAACCGTCTCAAAGTTATTGCCATTTAAAGTGACACATGTCAGTTTTGAAAAAAAAGGCCTGGTCTTTAACATACTTTTGGGCCTGGTCCTTAAACGGTTAAAAGCACGGCTGAAAAAACACATACAAGACAAAAAAAAAAGAAAAAAAAAACTTTCCCAGTAAGCCGGGATTGGCTTGAAGATGTCACATCAGTTCACATGTGAACTGCCCGCGCGGGTTTTGACACCAAGAGAGACGCGGTGAGCCGCGTCTCTCTCTTGTCAAAACCCGCCTGCCGCGACCATCACGGTTGCGGCTTTCCCCTCCGCTGTCGGCTCAAATGAATGAGCCGACATAGGAGGGAGCTGAGCCTGCGCGGCTTCCGCCTGAAGAAAGGGCATGTCGTTTCTTTTCTCCGCTAGCGGAAAAAAAAAGTCCGGTGGTCTACATAGCCCACCATTGTAAAGGGGCGGATTTTGAAGCGAAATCCGCTGTCAAAATCTGCCCCTTTGCCTACGTGTGAACTAGCCCTAAATAATATTTCCCTGAATAGGGAACCAAATAAAGGCAATACAGTAAGCCATTAATGCTTCCAGATCATAGCAAAGTAGAGTACACTGTGCAATTGAACCCCAAATGGCAGTAAAGTCCTATATTGAAAGTTCCCGTCACCTCCTACAAATTGTCCATAACAAACCTAAATATAATGCGAGATACCTGGTATAATAATGTCATATAACATGGTACAGAAAAAGGAGAGCAGGTGTTGCTAGCAAACACTCTGTTCTTATATGGAATGCAAGTGGATCCAGCAAGTGAGTGTAATCATGCTGGGCTGATACAACAACATCCGTGGTGTACAGTTTAAAGTACCAAGAAGAAGACCAGGATCAGAACGAGGGGGGACATAGAATGCAGAGTTGCAGTAATAGGTATATGCCACTGGTTGTAAAACCACAATTACTCACCCATAACGTATAGTGTATTGAAGAAACACATGAGAGGGACACGCCAGCCGGCCACCCGACGCGCGTTTCAGCGCTAGCCTTCGTCAGGGGATGGTATCAATATGGGGGGCGTAGCAGATGTATAAAGGCAAATCTTATTTGGAAGATGGTGAGCGGCTGTGACGTGTTGGAATGACTGCTGGCTCTGCGTCTATAGTCAATGGTAGGGGCGACCATAACTTGAATGGTGTGCACGAGGGCGGGGATAAGGGGTGGAGAAAACCTAGGTATAGTGTGCGGCGAGTGAAGAAAAAATGTGCGTCGCATGTAGGTATGCCACGAGTGTGTGAATGCCTGCGAAAAGGAGGCGTGGAATAATATTCCAAGCCTCACTCCGGTATCGAAGGCAGCACAAGGATAGATAATACCGCGGGGCGCATGCGCAGCTCACACTGCCGTAACTGTGATGCCCAGATACCTACCGTATTTTTCGGACTGGACTATAAGACGCACCTAGGTTTTAGAGGAGGAAAATAGGGAAAAAAAATTTGAAGCAAAAAATGGTAAAATATTTAATATATGGGAGTTGTAGTTTTGCAACAGCTGCAAGGCCACATTGACAGGTGACCCTGCAGCTGTACGGGGACGCATAGAGTGTTTTTTTTTGCGGGGCCAGAAGTACTTTTTAGTTCTACCATTTTGGGGAATATCTATTGCTTAGATCACCTTTTATTGAAAAAAAACTCGGTGGTTTATGATATATGATTTTCTACTTTTATATATATATATTCTAGGGACAGGAGGTGATTTAGAACTTTTATTTATTTCATATTTTTATTATATATTTTTAAAGCTTTTTTTTTTTTTCTTTTTTTTTTTTTTTACTATTTTATTCCCCCCCGGGGGCTTGAACCTGCGGTCACTTGATTGCAAGTCCCATAGCCGGCAATACAACTGTATTGCCGTCTATGGGACATTCTTTCTATTAGTATTACGGCTGGTCATAGACCCAGCCGCAATACTAATATATAGCAGTGACAGGCCTGGGAGCCTCATTAGGCTCCCGGCTGTCACCCGAACAGGTTAGCTCCTGCGATATCGCCGCGCAGGAGCCGGCCTGCAACTTCACAGGTACGGGGCCGGTGGGGACCGGCCCCGGGGGAGAAGGGGCCACCGATACTGACCCGGCATCCACTGTGCTAGAGAGGCGGATGCCGGGGAGGGATAGACGCTGGCACAGGGGCCTGAGACATCGCTACGCTCCTCTGCCCTGCATGAAGCTAGCGGCGGGGGGACGGAGGAGCGGAATAGCATCGCCCCTGCTGCTGGCTTCATGCAGGGCAGAGGAGCGCAGCGATGTCGCAGGCCCCGGCACCTGCATCTATCCCTTGCCGGCATTCGTCTCTCAAAGCGGATGCCAGGCGCCACATTCGGTCTATAAGACGCACCCTTCTTTTCCCCCCAAATTTTTGGGGAAAAAAGTGCGTCTTATAGTCCGAAAAATACGGTGTATACTGTATATCACGTGGCAAATATATTGACACAGAAATATTATGAGGAAATGCAAACATTTTGTCAATATATGCCGATAGGGATAAAAAAAAACAAAGAACCACCATGATATTTACATTTTTGTCCTGTATGTGTTTTTTCATCCGTGCTTTTAAAGAGGACCTTTCACCACTTTTGGGCACATGCAGTGTTATATACTGCTGGAAAGCTGACAGTGCGCTGAATTCAGCGCACTGTCGGCTTTCCCGATCTGTGCCCGCTGTAAAGAGCTTACGGTGCCGGTACCGTAGTGCTCTATGGTCAGAAGGGCGTTTCTGACCATTAGCCAGAGACGTCCTTCTGCCTCGCGGCGCCTATCACGCTGTGCTGTGGAGCGGGGAGGAACGCCCCTTCCCTCTGCTCACAGCGCTCGTCCATAGACGAGCATTATCAGGAGAGGGAGGGGACGTTCCTCCCCGCTCCACAGAACAGCGCAATAGGCGCCGCGAGGCAGAAGGACGTCTCTGGCTAATGGTCAGAAACGCCCTTCTGACCATAGAGCACTACGGTACCGAAACCGTAAGCTCTTTACAGCGGGCACAGATCGGGAAAGCCGACAGTGCGCTGAATTCAGCGCACTGTCAGCTTTCCAGCAGTATATAACACTGCATGTGCCCAAAAGTGGTGAAAGGTCCTCTTTAAAAGTAGACTCAATAAAAACTTTTTTACTTTTGTATATGCTCTGAAATGTTCTTTTGTTTCTTGTACTTTTATATGTATTCTAGAGAAAGGAAGTGATTTAGAACTTTAAACATTTTTTATATTTCTTTTAAAACCTTTTTTTTTTTTTTTTTTTTTTTTTTTTTTATACTGCTTTGTCAGCTGTCTCTAAAGGGCTGGAACCTGCAATCATTGCAAGCCCCATAGACTGCAATATAACTGTATTGCAGTCTGTGGAAAATTCTGTACATTACTATTGAGGCTGATCATAGTCCCCGCTCCTCCGTACCAACCCTCTTCTCTTTCCCCCTCCCCCCTGCTTCCCGCTCCCGCCAATAGACCCCATATTCAGACTATTAGACCCACCCACGTTTTCCTCTCAGATTTGGGGGAATAAAATTGTGTCTAATAGTCTGAAAAATTTGGTATTTATTTTGAAAGTTGTGATAAGTTCAGTCCAGTGCATGGAGAAGGCTGTTTGCTGATGTACTGTGAGGGAAAACCAACCCCATCATTTTGCATTTACTGTTTGAAAACAGAACTGTCTCTCCTTCTTCCACTCACTGAGAAGCTGTTTTAAGCTTGATATATCTAGAGACGGGGCTTCCCTAGTAATAAGGAGTGAACTGCAAATTAAGAGACTGTTAATGGCAAGATCTTTCAGAGTGGTTTTTCAGGCAGAAATGGCAACATTTTAAAGTACCTTGGTTTTTGATCCAGAATCACCTGCTGTAGTAAATGAGACAAAGTTATCGAAAAGTTAGTGACCATGTAAGCATTGTTTTGTTGAATATTGATAAAAAAAATTGTCTCAAATACAGTGCCTACAAGTAGTATTCAACCCCCTGCAGATTTAGCAGGTTTGATAAGATGCAAATAAGTTAGAGCCTTCAAACTTCAAACAAGAGCAGGATTTATTAACAGATGCATAAATCTTACAAACCAAAAAGTTATGTTGCTCAGTTAAAATTTAATAAATTTTAAACATAAAAGTGTGGGTCAATTATTATTCAACCCCTAGGTTTAATATTTTGTGGAATAACCCTTGTTTGCAATTACAGCTAATAATCGTCTTTTATAAGACCTGATCAGGCCGGCACAGGTCTCTGGAGTTATCTTGGCCCACTCCTCCATGCAGATCTTCTCCAAGTTATCTAGGTTCTTTGGGTGTCTCATGTGGACTTTAATCTTGAGCTCCTTCCACAAGTTTTCAATTGGGTTAAGGTCAGGAGACTGACTAGGCCACTGCAACACCTTGATTTTTTTCCCTCTTGAACCAGGCCTTGGTTTTCTTGGCTGTGTGCTTTGGGTCGTTGTCTTGTTGGAAGATGAAATGACGACCCATCTTAAGCTCCTTGATGGAGGAGCGGAGGTTCTTGGCCAAAATCTCCAGGTAGGCCGTGCTATCCATCTTCCCATGGATGCAGACCAGATGGCCAGGCCCCTTGGCTGAGAAGCAGCCCCACAGCATGATGCTGCCACCACCATGCTTGACTGTAGGGATGGTATTCTTGGGGTCGTATGCAGTGCCATCCAGTCTCCAAACGTCACGTGTGTGGTTGGCACCAAAGATCTCGATCTTG
Source organism: Leptodactylus fuscus (assembly GCF_031893055.1). Lineage (NCBI taxonomy): Eukaryota > Metazoa > Chordata > Amphibia > Anura > Leptodactylidae > Leptodactylus > Leptodactylus fuscus. The sequence continues at coordinate 214,678,473 of NC_134265.1, forward strand.
GTCTCATCAGACCAGAGAACCTTGAACCAGTCTGTCTCAGAGTCCTCCAAGTGATCATGAGCAAACTGTAGACGAGCCTTGACATGACGCTTTGAAAGTAAAGGTACCTTACGGGCTCGTCTGGAACGGAGACCATTGCGGTGGAGTACGTTACTTATGGTATTGACTGAAACCAATGTCCCCACTGCCATGAGATCTTCCCGGAGCTCCTTCATTGTTGTCCTTGGGTTAGCCTTGACTCTTCGGACAAGCCTGGCCTCGGCACGGGAGGAAACTTTCAAAGGCTGTCCAGGCCTTGGAAGGCTAACAGTAGTTCCATAAGCCTTCCCCTTCCGGATGATGCTCCCAACAGTGGAGACAGGTAGGCCCAACTCCTTGGAAAGGGTTTTGTACCCCTTGCCAGCCTTGTGACCCTCCACGATCTTGTCTCTGATGACCTTGGAATGCTCCTTTGTCTTTCCCATGTTGACCATGTATGAGTGCTGTTCACAAGTTTGGGGAGGGTCTTAAATAGTCAGAAAAGGCTGGAAAAAGAGATAATTAATCCAAACATGTGAAGCTCATTGTTCTTTGTGCCTGAACTACTTCTTAATACTTTAGGGGAACCAAACAGAATTCTGGTGGTTTGAGGGGTTGAATAATAAATGACCCTCTGAATAAACTTTTCACAATTTTAAAAAAAAATTAAACAAAGAAATAACATTCTTTTTTGCTGCAGTGCATTTCACACTTCCAGGCTGATCTACAGTCCAAATGTCACAATGCCAAGTTAATTCCGAATGTGTAAACCTGCTAAATCTGCAGGGGGTTGAATACTACTTGTAGGCACTCTATATTTAAATTAGGTTTCCTGAGTTTTCTCTTATAAACAGGCCCTCCTAAATAAAGCAACAGTGAGCAATATATTATTTGGTGAGCCTGACATCTTTCTGTTCATTTCATGTTCTTCATTTTACATTGTGTAAAGTCTGGCAATCTTTAAAAAAAACAACTGTTTAAATAATGCTTATAATGTGTATATGGAGTAGTTAACATCAGCAAACACACTTTTCACTTTTCTGTATTCTATAAATGTATCACCTCTACCTTGCCTATATGATCCTGTAGTTAAACATTGCTTCTTGTATGGATGTTGTGTTCTGCACACCCAGTAACTGTCTGTCATCTAACACTGAATTTATTATAAATAATCTACCTGCTTCTTCCAGTGTTATAATTCTATAAGTTCTTTTAAATCCTTTAGTGCATGTAGCAGAAGCAAAAAGCTTTTTCAGCTGATATGTGCCCACTCCTGCTCCCGTACGTATTCAGAGCTCCGTCTGATATTTCCTTTGTTTTTGCATGCTTTCTCTGTAGCTTGAAATGGCGATTGAAAATCTTCAAAAAAATGAAGGCATTACCTCTCACAAAAGCAGCTTGCTCAACAGCCATGTAAGTTCACTTCTAACTTCACAGTCTGCTCACTTAGGAAGTGCTGTCTGTCCTAAGAGCTTTATGGGCATGCTTGTTTATAACTCTTTGCACAGTATTTTACTATAGTCATATTTCATTTCAGAATGTGTAGAAAATTGTTCTGCTTGGAATATTGTAAACTTATCACTGTATTGTGAAAGTTTTATATGTCTCTTGAAAATAAATTTGTAATAGTGACTGTATGTGGCAGAATGGCATTCGGGCACCTTCAAGTACCAGCACATGGGTTCTTTTGCATCCCTTGCGCATAATGTTCAAATTTTACTCTGCATCTGACCGTAAATGACCATTTGTTTACCAAGTTCTCTTGTGAGTTTTAGGGAGTAGATTTGTAAGCCTTCTTTTTAACCACTAGCTATAAGAATTTTGATCATGTGACAAATCTTGGCTAGAAGGAAGGTCTGTGTTTAAGGCTATGTTTACATGGAGGAGTTTCGAGCTCATTTTGAGAGATTCCATTTTCAAAATCTGCTCCAAATTGATGTCTGAATCTGCCCCCCCCCCCCTCCCCATAGTTTTCATGGGTTACTCAGCTGATTAAACTGCGGAAACTGTGGTGCAAGAGTGGTGATGATTTGGAGTCTGGGACCAATAATGGAGTAAACATGCCACGGGGTGCGCGGAGCTGGAGAGTGAAGAGGAATCTAAGGCAGAAGACAAACACAAATTGCTCTTCATTTTCCGCCATGTTAATGCATGTAGTAATCATCTTTCAGTGGATAATTAACTGACAGTAAATGACCTAGCTACTGTGAGTTAATTATCCATGAAAGTGAAAGAAAATTACTTTAACATTTTCTAATAGTTAGGGAGAAACACCAAAGCAAGAGTACAATGCTATAATGCATTTGGATTAGTTTGGTATCTTTCTGTTGAAGTAACACAAAACAATTTCAAATTTATGATTTATTGGGATTATTCAAATAATCCTGCTTTATTCAGCAGATTTCCTGAAATTTTTAGATGACGTTAAGCTAGCTGAAAATAAAGTTGAGGCGGACGTTTGGGAAGAGCATACACAAGGCTGAATACATTACAAACAAAAATTCTTTCCTCCCTATAAAATAATGCAGAATACATTTGCATTTAGAGCAAAATAGCAGCCACCTAAAGGCCCTCATGCAGACTTGTATGCTTCTGCCACTACCACTGTTCTCTTCTAGTACATTTTCCTGGTGTTCCAAGATGTGACTAATTTTGCTCTTTTATTTTGTGCAATATAACATTTGTAAATGTGGTTTTGGTGGTTTGTTTTCCTATACTAAAGCTAATTCTTTTGATGGTTAAAATATCCTGAAGTTTACACTATTTCCACCCACTTTCTACTATTATTTTTGCAGCTCCAGTGGTTGTTGGACAACTATGAAACCGCCGATGGCGTGAGCCTTCCTAGAAGCTCTTTGTACAACCATTATCTGCGACATTGCCAGGAGCACAAGTTGGATCCAGTTAATGCAGCTTCATTTGGCAAATTGATACGCTCTGTGTTTATGGGGCTGCGGACACGACGTCTTGGCACCAGGTTAGTATGCAACATTGAGATCTTGGGGTTTTTTTCGAATTGACCACACTCTTTCACTTTTTTTTTTTGTTTTTGTTTTTCCAGTCTCCCCCTCTGCGTGCCCTTACTAATTTTTTCTTTTTGAATTGTTGGTTTGACACTATATGCCTATGTTGTCTCCCAGGAAAGAATAGGGTTTGTCTTTTAAGTTTTTCTCTCCCACTCAGAACAATCAATGTCCTATAGGGCAATATTTGGCATGGAAACTTACTATTTAGCTCCAGTAGCCCATAGATTTGTGCCTGTCTCTCTCATCTCTCACTCTGTGATCTCCTGCTCCCCCCTTTCCCTCTCCATTGACTTCTATGCAAGACTGTTTCAGCAGAAATTTCACTGTGATTATAACTTTATGAAAGAGGTAGGAGGAAGAAAATAGCCAGCGATAGTGATATATTCTAATATGTACACTTTGGAAGAGTATACAGAGTTTTCTTTTTTTTTTTTTTTAAATAACAGGGGGAACTCTAAATACCACTATTATGGTATACGACTGAAACCTGATTCTCCTTTGAACCGACTTCAAGAAGACACCCAATATATGGCAATGAGACAGCAGCCCATTCATCAGAAGCAAAGGTTAGTTAACTTTTTTCACTATTTTCATGTTTCTGTACCATATTTATATCTGTGGGTTGGGTTGATGTGCTGCGTTATGATGACTGACCTCTTTAATGGTTCAATTAAAACCTATTAATTTTTTTTCATTCGCTGATCTCTTTTGAGTAGATTCAGACCTTCACAAAAGATGGAAGGTATGCTAGAAAACACTGCAAATAGCAGCCAGCACACTTCTCCAGAGCAGTCTGTAGCTGCCCAGAGCCAGCATCATCAGCAATTTATTGGTAAGTCATAGCAGTGCTTAGTAGCACATTTTAATGTGTCTGAAAAGTTAGGTCAGGTATTCTAGGCTTTTTGCCCTTTGGAGACAGAAAGCTATCACGTAATTTGTCTTTTCTTTTTTTTTTTTTTTTGCTTTTAGATATTTCCCATGTGTTCCCAGATTTCCCTTCACCAGATCTGGGCACCGTGCTCTTACCCGACGGCATTACAATGGCAGATATAAAGAATTTGCAACTCTTGTACCGGCGACACTGTGAGGTTAGTGTTCTTCTTTTACCTTGTGCCCTGAGTGAGCCGCGCATTAAACTTTATACAACTGATAGTGAAATATTTATTTTTCATGTTGAATTGTCTGACAAGGCAAAATCTATCTTTATCTGCAGGCAACTATTGATGTGGTCATGAATCTACAGTTCCAGTATATTGAGAAGCTATGGCAGGCGTTTTGGAACTCAAAGCCAACCTCTCCAGATGGTTCTACCACATTGGCAAGGTAGGAGATCAAAAATTATGGTGTTTGGATATTTTGAACTAGTTTCACTTTGTTGTTCATTGGTGTCTTTCCTGCTCTCTCAACACATAGAAAATTACCTTTCAGCCACTGACTAGCTGGGTGGCATTTCCTGTGTGTTGAGGGGCCAGAAACCAGACCAGCAATGGACTTCGGCAGAATCTGTACAGAAGCAGCTGGGGATGAATTCAACTAATTTATTTATTTCTTCAATGATTTGAGTCTGCTATAAAAAATAAATAAAAAAAAAACCTACTGAAATTGATTATGCACATCAACCTTTTTCATGGTAAGCATCAAAGCGCCCCCCCCCCCCTTTTTTTTAAAAAAAAAAAAAAAAAAAAAAAAAAAAAGCTTGAAGTGCAGTATCTCAACCAATCAATTGTTTTAAAATTGATCCATGGAAAAATTAATTTTGAGGTTACCTTTTATTGAAAGGTGGAACCAATGTCAATAATAGAATTGAGTAACAATAGAGTTGTCTTATTGCACAGTGATGAGGAACCAGAGGCGGTCATCCCAAAGGACAAATTTATGATTATGTGCAAATATGACCCCATTATGAGATGGATGAGAAGCTGTGACCACATCCTGTATCAAGCCCTTGTGGAAATTCTTATTCCAGATGTTTTGCGTCCTGTGCCCAGTAAGTATATAAAATTAATCTGGCTAATCTGAATGTATACTTAGAAATTTTGCATTAATACCTGAAATAATCCATTAAGTCTAAACATTGAGTTCTATTGCACTTAAAAATTATAACTATGCCTTGGTGGTGTTATGAATTTTTGTAAACCGGCAACCATTGAGCAATGTATTTGAATAAACTGGTTCTAAACAGTCCTATGTAGTTCAACATTTTGTTTTAATTCCAGTCTCCTCCTTTTATCATAGGTACTTTGACTCAGGCTATTAGGAATTTTGCAAAGAGTCTGGAGGGGTGGTTGACAAATGCAATGTGTGACTTTCCTCAGCAGATTCTCCAGACAAAGGTAATGATGTTTATTTTCCTGTTTTTTTTCATGGTGCATTACGTTTGAATATGGTCTACACAGAAAAAAAACTAAATACTCAAGCACAAAACAACAATAAAGTAACAGTGGCAAACTGGTATAGGGGACTAGAGGACTTTGCCCATGAGGTATTGTTTTTATTTCTCGTAATATTTCACTGGGGGACAAAGCAACCATGGGTATAGACCTGGTCACTAGGAGGCGGACACTAGGAAAGAAAAACAGTTGGCTCCGCCCACACAAGCTATACCCTCCCACTGACAGTGCACTCAGTCAGTTTTTTTTTCCTAGTGTCGTAGGAGGCAGTCGCGACCTGAGGTCTTTCTGTCTTGCATCGTTTTTATTTTTCTTCTCTTTTTCAGGGGCAGGGGGTTGTCAGTGTATATGCTACACTGGTCATACCCCCTGCAGGCGCAAGCACTCTAGTACAGAGTGCCCCACAGTCACCCAGTCCCCTGTTGCTGGGGGGTGATTTTGTGGCGCCTGAAGACGCCGGACCGGTAAGTGGGCTTTCCTGAGCCTGGAGGCTGCCCTTGGGGCGGTAGGTGGGCCTGGGTGTTTCCTCCCGCCTCTTGGGCAGGAACCTTGTAGGTAGGGCCTTGTTTAATGCTTCCTGTTCTAAGGTCTGTTCTTCCTTTTGCAGTCTCAACTTCTTGTGCAGCTCATCCGCAGCGGTGAGGAGGGTCTCTTTCCAGGAGTTTGGTAGGTGCCCCTTTGGGGTTGTTGTTTCTTTTTGCTGCCATACTTGCTCATGTGGAGTCTCCCTGGGTCCCGTTGACCCCGCTGTTGTCACGTTTTGCGTGTTCCAGCTGCAAGCTAAGTGTCCTTGTGTACAGGCTGTATCTATGCTTTGTTTCTGTAGCTTCGCTCAGACTGTTCTTAATGTCCCCTAGCTTTCCCTCTCATTAAGTCCCCTCACTGGTTTGGGCGTTCCTCCCCACTCTTTAGTAACTTGGCCAGACTTGATCAGTCTATGGCGGTGTCTTGTAGCTGTTGCCCACCCAGATGGATGCCCCAGTTTGCACAGTCAGCAGCAGTGGTGGTAAGCGGGCTAAGAAATCTTCCTGTTTACTTTTGTTTAATTTGGGGGACGCCTCTGAGTCCGAACCGGAGTTCTGGCCAGGCACTTTGGTACCAGCTGCTACGTGTACAAGTTAGGATATTTCCAAATAATGGAGAACCCTAGGGCTGTGGCTCAGGAGGACATCTCCCCCTGCTTGCCTTGTGTTTTTGGGGACACTGCTGACTCCTAGCCGGAGTTCTAGCCGGGCACATTCGGAGCTGCTAATATGCAGGAGTTTGCCCGTGATGTTTGTGATTCTCTTCAGACTCAGAGAACCCTAAGGCTGTTGCTCAGGAGAATGTTTCCTCCTGCTTGCTCTAGACCTGTCTGGTGTACCTGCTCTAGCCTTCCTGGTCTGATCTGATCTGATTAACCCCAATATGCATTTAGGTTTTCCCCTGCCCGGGGATCTTCGAATGGGGAATCATCGTCTCGCCTTCTGGCAGATTTGACTTGCCTGGGTTCGGGAGGCTTCAGTGGCAGGGGGTGATTGCACCCGTGCCTGCTTCTCTATGTTCCAGGGTTCTGTTTCAGCCTACTTACTATTCCAAAGAAGGGACGGTCCTCTCTGTTCTATTCTGGAACTGAAGTCTCTCAACAGGTTTGTTGAAAGTTCTAATCTTTCGCATGGAATGTCGGCTATTCGTAGTTGCCTTTATGGAACTGGGTGAATTCCTTTGTGCGTTGTGCATGGCTGTGTTCCGACCCAGAGGTGTGGCTGTTTTCCCGTACTTCGAAGTGCTTCTAGTCAAGGCTCCTCTCCAGGACGGACAATCTCTCCAGTTGCAGATCTCTATGGATCTTCTTCAACGGTTCAGCTGGATTGAACTTGATGTATGGCACTTCTCCCTTGATTTATCCTGGGGATGCCTTGTCTTCCATCCACAGGCAGCTGTCATTGCCGACGCCATCCTTTCGGGGGGATGCAGGGTTACTAGTCCAGAATGTTCTGGGATCGTGGTCAGGAAGGCATCCTCCCTCCAGTTTATTTGTTGCAACTGAGGGCCTTTTTTCACACTCTGCACCCTGGACACCAAGATCAGGGTCTGGGCTTCTCCATGAAGGGTAAGATATCTGCGCTTCCTTTCTCTTCCTGTAGGCCCTGTTTTCTGCGCTCAGGTAAAAAAAAAAAAAAAAATGCATTTTTCCAGGGTATGGCGCAGTTGGTCCCTCCTTCCGGCTTCCAGTTGATCCTTAATATCTTTACCTCATTCTTGAGGTGCTTCAGGCTCTTCCTTTGAGCCTCTAAAGAAAAGCTTGTTCCGCTTTTCTTCTTGTTGTAATCACGTCTTTTTGTAGGGCTCTGAGCTGGCAGCTTGTCGCGCCAATTTTCCCTTCATATTTCTTCACAGGGCAAGGTGGTCTTCATCCGCCACCATCTTTTCTTACTAGGTGGCATCCACTATTCTCATTAATGAGGACATTGTCTTGCCGTATTTTTGGCCGGAGCCTAAGCACCCTTGTGAGCGCCTTCCACTGCCTGGATGTTGTTCTGGGCGGCCGGTTTTTCAGACTCTCATTAGAGAGATCTAGGAAGGGCTTGCCGCTTCCAGGGGGTTCATCTTGGATGGATTCGGTCTGTCATTAGGAAGCCTTATGGCTAAAGGGTAATGGTTCGACTTTCTGTGTAGCAGCTTACGCTACGAGGGCTGTCGGTGCCTCCGGGGCGGTTTGGCTTCAGTCTTCTGTTTGCTGGTGCAGGCTGTTTCCTGGACTTCGGGTCACTTTCTTTCACTAAATTTTTACCAGATTTTTTCTGTGTCTTCTGCCAATGCCAGTTGGTTGGAGGGTGCTGCAAGCGACAGTGTGCTGTTTGTTCTCAGGACTGTCTGTTTTTCCCTCCCTCGGGAACTGATGTTGGACATCCTATGGTTGCTGTGTCCCCCAGTGAAATATTACGAGAAAACAAGATTTTGCTGTACTCACCTGTAAAATCCTTTTCTTGTTGTTTCACTGTGGGACACAGGTCCCACCCGTTGTTATTTGATGTACAGGATTTTATTTCTGTTGGTTCCATATTCTTTTTTTTTTTTTTTTTTTTGGACTCTCTCCTACTGCCGTGGTACAAAACTGACTGAGTGCACTGTCAGTGGGAGGGTATAGCCTGTGTGGGCGGAGCCAACTGTTTTTTCTTTCCTAGTGTCCGCGTCCTAGTGACCAGGTCTATACCCATGGTTGCTGTGTCCCCCGGTGAAACAACGAGAAAAGGATTTTACAGGTGAGTACACCAAAATCCCTCTTTACACTATTTTTAGGGTTTAGAATTTGGATCACTCATGTTCAATCTTACTTGGAAGGTGAGCAAAAATTGGTACAAACTACTTTGTACAAGAAATATTTTTATAGCTTGACAATTTTGGGACATGGGATAATTAAACCCATAGACCCAGCCGCAATACTAATATAGCAGTGACAGGCCTGGGAGCCTTCATTAGGCTCCCGGCTGTCACCCGAACAGGTCGGCTCCTGCGATATCGCCACGCAGGAGCCGGCCTGCAACTTTACAGGTATGGGGCCGGTGGGGACCGGCCCCGGGGGAGAAGGGGCCGCCAATACAGACCTGGCATCCGCTGTACTAGAGAGGCGGATGCCGGCGAGGGATAGATGCCGGCACAGGTGCCGGGGCCTGAGACATCGCTGTCCTGCATGAAGCCAGCAGCGATGCTGATATTCCCGGCGGGGGGACGGAGGAGCGGAATAGCAGCATCTCTCCTCCCGCTGCTGGCTTCATGCAGGGCAGGGCAGCGATGTCTCAGGTCCCGGCACCTCTGCCGACGTCTATCCCTCGCCGGCATCCGCCTCTCTATTACAGCGGATGCCGGGCGGCCACATTCGGACTATAAGACGCACCCTTCTTTTCCCCCCAAATTTTTGGGGAAAAAAGTGCGTCTTATAGTCCGAAAAATACGGTAAATTTATTCTGTAAGCTATAGGCACCCAAAAATGATATCATTACAAAATACATCTCATCCCACAAAAAAAACACGCCCTTATATGGCCACATCACCAAAAAATTAAGAAAAATATAGCATCTAGCAACATGAAGACAAAAAACCCCAAAATCACCAAATTGTCAAAGTAGTCAATGATCTTACCCCAGGTAGATTATATGGTCAGATTGTTACCGGTAGCAATCACCTAACGGACACCTTGATGACGTATGGTCGGGCAGAGCTCTGCGAGGTTCCACACAGAAACCGTTAATTTTATCAGCTGAGATACATAAAGCAGCTCCATCGAAATACCGCTGTCCATTGGTATCACTTTAAGCCTCATGAATAACTATTTTGGGAAACTCAGCAAGAATACACGTCACTTCTATGACGAACAAATACTGTGGGTCTGTATAACCATCTTAACGACTTCTTGTAACCATCCTTGGGTTCTGTGGTTTCGTCTCTTTGTATGAAAATGATAATATCTAATTCCCTAAATAGGAAACAAGCTGGCTATGAGTGTCCAGTCTATCACGATCGTGAGCGCAATCCGTTCTAAGTATCACCGTATTGAAGTCGAAATTGTTAAAGACATGGTAGCATATGCTAGGGATATGGGAGAAAATACACTCATCTGTGGTGTAAATGGTGGTTCTGTTTTAATGATGAAGTATATAATACATTGCATAGGCAGGAAGAGGATTTACTTGCATAATTAGCATAATATGATTGGTGTATAAGTTGTAACAATAGTCCTGGCGCATGTCTATTGGATGAGAAACTGGAGAGTGGTCACATCCCTCTGAGGGGGGTTGTGAGCTCTCTAAACAAAGGTGAGTTGTACAAGACCACATGTCTGAAATACAAAATGGTGGTGGTGAGCACGTCTGGTATCCAAAATTGAGGTTTACACAAACTGACATCCTCCACACTATCATCCATATATGGATGAAAAGAACATTTTGCAATGTTACACAATGTGAAAATATTACATAATCCGCACAAAATGGATTCAGACTCGCTCTGGTTAAGAAAGATACAGACCATTGTCATATAACAATTTAAGTACACATATAAGGAAATAGAATTACTCTAACAAAATCATTAGAACACAACTGGCAGCGGCAGAAAGGGAATATATAAGCTATGGGAACGCCCGAGATTTAGAGCTTACAAGGGAAAATATACCAGAAGTGACCAAGCATGACCTTCCCCCAAAAGGATCATAGGATCTACTGCGGACATAGTAGGGAATTTTGTGTTTGCAATGTACTCCACACAGTTTACATAATTCAGTCTTCACCATCCACTGCGCATTCACGTCTGGGAAACTAATACTCACTACACCCCCTGATAAATTCTTTGAGGGGTGCAGTTTTCAAAATGGGGTCACTCCTTGAGAATTCCACTTTTCTGGTACCTTACAGGCTCTACAAACATGACATGGCGTCCAGATACAAACCTCTAAATCTGCTCTCCAAAAGCCGCATCTCACTACTTTCTTTCTGTGCCCAGTTAGTAGTTTATACCCACATATGGCATTAAGTATGTTATCTGGGGTACACCAGTGTCATACATGTGGGCATACACTGCCGTTTGGGCACATAGCAGAGTGCAGATTTGAAGGAATACTATGTGCTTTTGGACTGAAGGTTTACTTGGTTTTCGGACGCCATGTCACATTTGCAGATACCCTTAAATTGCCCCAACAAAATGGCGTTTCTTCTTGGGGAATTCCAATTTACTGGCACCTCCAGGGATCTGCAAAAACTACATGGTATCCAGAAAGTCCCTCTAAATCTATATCCGAAAGCTAAAAAGCGCAGAACTCCTTCCCTTCTGGGCCCTGCTGTGCGCCCAAGTAGCAATTTACACCCATATATATAACTTTTTTTGTACCCGGGATAGCCCACTTAATAGTTTTGAGTACATGTCTCTGATGATACAAAGTGGGTACAACGTACTGAGCACCGAAATGGCATTTCTTTTAAAAAAAAAAAAAAAATAATAATAATAACTCTTCATTTTGTATATTAATTTTTGAGATGCACACTTAGGCTCAAAATGATAATACCCCTTGAGAAATTCCTTGAGGAGTGTAGTTTCATAAGTAGGGTCACTTTTGAGGGGTTTCCATTGTCCTGGTACTTTAGGGGCTCTGCAAATGTGATATGGCACCAGAAAACTATTCCAGCACAATCTGCCTGCCAAAAGGCATAGCTTGGAAAGAGGTAGGAACACTTATCTTATCTGCACCTTGGAGATATCAGATTAACAGCATGCAGCTACAACAGTACACACCAGGCTTTTGGATGTCATTATTCCTCCCCAGTTAACCCTTTGAAGTTAACCCTTTGAAATTTTCTTCCGCGCTCGTCCTCACTCTGCAGATTAATGTAACAGTCACTTCTTAGCAGAGTAGCAAGAAGTTCTTACCTGGACTGTTTTCACTGACCCCTCTGTTACTCCTTCTCCTCCCCGCTTCTTGTGGGCGTGGCACTGAGAGTTGACTCTCAGCCTGCACTGTGAACAAGCAGACACCGGGGATCCCTGGCTGCATCCCGCGATCAATCCATACGTCTATTGCGATCGACCGGTAGATCGCGATCGACGTATTGGGCACCCCTGTTATAGAAGATTCCTATTTATATAGCAATATATCTTCACCAGAGGGGGCTCTACGCCCAGTCTCTTCGCGGAGATCACCCTGCCTCCTTTGATTCCACATATGTCATTGAGCTGTCAGATGCTCTCTTCTATCTGAGATAATACCATACTGACCTCATTCCTTTCCCTCACCTAACAAGGAAAAAGGTGCGGAGCTGTCAGGTACTCCCAAACCTGCTAAACATCAGGGAGACTTACAGAAGTTCCTTAGAACTCTACCCCCTACCCCACTGCCAGTCGGTCACTGTTAGTTTTATATCTGCCTGTATATTTTGTGTACTGTATGTAACCCCCAAATGTAAAGCACCATGGAATTATTGGTGCTATATAAATAAACAATAATAATAATAAAATGCAGTCACCAGCAAGATCATTAACCCCTTAGCGACCCATGACTTACTATTACTTCATGGGCGCTAGGTACTTCACACATCATGAAATAATAGTACGTCATGGAGCGCTCGGCTGATCACTAGCTGAGCGGGCGGAATCGGAAGCAGGTGAGAACTGTTACCGACAGCTCTCACCCTTTTCCTTAACCTTCGGTTGGTGCTTTCCCTCTTCGCCATCCGCTGTGCAGTCACGTCTGGGATACTAATATTCACTACACCCCCTGATAAATTCTTTGAGGGGTGCAGTTTTCAAAATGGGGTCACTCCTTTGGGGAATCCACTTTTCTGGTACCTTACAGGCTCTACAAACATGACATGGCGTTCAGATACCAAACATCTGAATCTGTACTCAAAAAGCCGCATAGCGCTCCTTCCCTTCTGCGCCCTGCTGTGCGCCCAAACTGCAGTTTATGCCACATGTATGACACTGGTGTACCCAGGATACGTCAGGCAGGATACGTCAGGCATGTCAAACATGGGGCCCGCGGGCCGCATGCGGCCCTTTACAGGCATATCTAAGACAAAGTTTGAGACTTTTGTGCGGGCCGCAGATGTACAAGGAAAGTGAGCGGTGGATTGGGGTGACCTTGCTGGACGCAGCACTGCTCCAGCGGCTGCCCCTCACCCTTCGCAGAGAGCAGGTCTCCCTGCCTGCTTTCTGCCTGCTCCGCTCCGCCCCCTCCTCCCTCCACTCTGCCCCCTCCTCCCTCTACTCCGCCCCCTCCTCCCTCTTCTCCGCCCCCTCCTCCCCACACGCCGGGTGATGTGGCCACGTAATCAGGCCCGCACCCAAGGTGTGCCGCGTCTTACGTGGTCTCACAAGCCTGCGCAGGCTGAAGAGCAGAAGCAGGTAAGCTTCTGCAGAAGAAATTGTGATTTTTCAAGTATTCAACCCCTATCCTACGGATAGGGAATAAATACTAGATTGATGATGATGATGATGGGGGGGGGGGGTTTGGAGTGCTGGGGAAGGATTGGGGTGCTGGGGGAGGGGGGCTTTTTGATGTCTGTCTGGCCCTTCCTTGGGCTTGAGGACTTTTTTTTTTTTCCCACCCACCTTGTAATTCTTTCACTTGGGGGTTAATTGGAGCATTACAGTCTGTAGTGCTCCTATTAACCCCCAAGTGCAAGAATTGCAAGTGGGTGGGAAAAAACAGTCCTCAGGCCCAAGGAAGGGCCAGACATAAAGAAGCACCCCTCCCCCAGCCCCCCCTCCCCTTCAGCACTCCAACCCTTCCCCAGCACTCCAACACAATAATGGTGTCTGCCAGCTTTAACTGAGGTGCCATTTTACTGGCAATCGCAGGCACCCGGAGCAAGATTCTCGGGGCCTGCGTGCATTTTTATGGCAGCTGGGAGCCTTGTGAGGCTCCAGCCTGTCATTCTATACTTTCTATTGTAGGCTACTCTATGTAGCCTGCAATAGAAATGCCGGATTTTTGCGATGCATGGTATTAGTGATCAGTCCCCTAGGCCCTAGCCGTTAGCTGCTGTGTGCGGCCCTCGCAACAACCTCTTGTTACTCATGTGGCCCTTGGGGTACCCTGAGTTTGACATGCCTGATGTACGTAATGTCATATGTGGGTATAAACAGATATTGGGGCACAGCTGGATACAGAAGGAAAGAAGGCTTATTTTGTTTTTTGGAGCACAGACTTAGACGATTTGGTTTTTGGATGCCATGACACTTTTGCAGAGATCCTAAAATTGCCCTTACAAAATGGGGTCAGTTCTTGGGGAATTTCAGTTTACTGGCACCTCCAGGGCTCTGAAAAAACAACATGGCACCCAGAAAGTCCCTGTACCCCAAAAGCTAAAAAGCGCAGTGCTCCTTCCTTTGAGCCCTGCTGTGTGCCCAAGCAGCAGTTAATACCCACATATATAATGTTTTTCCCCTCGGAATGGCCCTTATTAGTTTTAGGAGTGCAGGTCTCTGACAACACAAAGAGGTTGCAACGTATTGGGCACCGAAGTGGCACATTTCTTTAAATATTTCAATTTTTGGGAAGCATTTTTAGTCTCAAAATCATAATACTCCTTGATACATTCCTTGACAGGTGTAGTTTCTAAAATGGGGTCACTTTTGAGGGGTTTCCACTTGTATTGATACTTTAGGGGCTCAGCAGATGCGACATGGCACCAGAAAATTATTCCAGCAATATCTGCCCTCCAAAAGCCAAATAGCGCTCTTTCCATTCTGAGCCCCAACATGTACCCAAACAGCAGATTATGATCACATATGGGGTATTGCTGTGTTCAGGAGAAATTGTATAACAAACTATGGGGGCTTTTAATTCTTTAACGACTTGCAAAAATTTTAAATATGGCACTAAATGGACAATTTATTGGGAAAAAAAGTAATTTTTCATTATTACGTCCCAATGTTAATAAAATCTGTGAAACAGCTGTGAGGTCAAAATGCCCACTCTACCCCTAGATAAATTCTATGAGGGGTGTAGTTTCCAAAATGGGGTCACTTTTAGGCAGTTTCAACTGTATTGGTACTCTGCAAATTTAAAATGGCACCTGAAAAATATTCCAGCAAAATCCACCCTCCAAAAGCCAAATGGCGCTCTTTCCATTCTGAGCCCCACCATGTTCCCATACAGCAGATTATGGCCACATATGGGGTATTGCCGTATTCAGGAGAAATTGTTTAACAAACTGTGGGGGGCTTTTACTCCTTTAACCCCTTGTGAAAATGAAAACTTGGGGATAAAGTGATATTTTAGTCATTTTTCATTTACACATCCCAATGTAAGTAAAATCTGTGAAACGGCTATAGGGTCAAAATGCTCACTATCCCTCTTGATGAATTCTGTGAGGGGTGTAGTTTCTAAATTGGGGTCACTTTTGGGGGGTTTCCATTGTTTTGGTCCTCTAAGGGCTCTGCAAATAAGACATGGCGCATTAAAACTATTCCAGTAAAATCTACTGTTCAAACACCCAGTGTCGCTCCTTCCCTTCCATGCGCTGCCGTGTGCCCAAAAATCAGTTTAGACCCACATGTGAGGTATTTATGTGCACGGGAGAAATTGCATGATAAACTGTCAGATGCATTTTCTCCTTTAACCCTTTGTGAATGTTAATTTTAGGTCTAAATGAATGTATTAATGAAAAAAAGTTAAATGTCTAAATTTCACCTCTATATATTTTTATTCTTATGGAATGCTTAAAGGGTTAACAAACATCCCAAATGCTGTTTTGCATTACTTGAGGGGTGCAGTTTTGAAAATGGGGTGATTTATGGGGGTTTCTATTATATAGGCCTTTATAGAGGTTGGGGAGTCTATTGGAGAGGAGAGGACAGAGAATGTCAGCCGATTGTGGTCAGAGAGCGTGGATGGTGAGTTAGAGAGGCTGCATATGGAGCAGAGGCGGGTGAATATGAGGTCTAGCGTGTACCCTTTATGTGGGTGACTGAGGAAGACCATTGGGAGAGACCAAAGGTCGCGGTGAGGGACAGGAGACTGGAGGCAGGAGGGTGGTCAGTGTTAATGGGGATGTTGAAGTCACCCATGATGATGGTGGGGGTGTCTGTGGCTAGGAAGTGTGTGAGCCAGGTGGTGAAGTGGTTGATGAAAGCAGCAGTAGGTCCCGGCGGACGATATATGACGGCCAGTTGAGGTTGGAGGGTGAGTAGAAATGAACAGCATGCACTTCAAAGAAGGGGAGGGTGAGGGCAGGTATTACTTGGATAGGGGCAAATGAGCACTTGTCTGACAGGAGGAGGCCTACACCTCCACCAGGTTTATTGTTGGGCCGGGGAGGATGTGAGAATTGCAGACCTCCATAGGTGAGGGAGGCGGGGGTGACTGTGTCTGAGGGGGTCAGCCATGTTTCTGTGAGACCAAGAAATGTAGATTCATTTTGAATGCAAAAGTCGTGGATGTAGGCAAGTTTATTACATACAGAGCGGGCATTCCATAGTGCAGCGGAGAGGACAGGGGGAGGAGAGAGTGAGATTGGTTTGAGATATCGGGGGTTCCGTGCGTTAACGCCAGGTGTGGGGAAGAGGCAGACAGTGGGGAGTTGCTGGGAAGGTCCAGGATTAGGAGATATGTCACAGGAAGTAAGGAGGAGCAGGGAGAGGGACAGCAGGTGTAGGTAGGAGAGGGTGTGGGGGGGTTGTATGTGTCTGGGGCATAAAGCCTGCAGATTTGTGAGGAGCTGTGGAGAAAAAGTTATATGGTGGAGTAGGAGAGATCAGGATTTTTTTACTGACAAGGTTGGTTTGGGGTGGATAAGTTGCTTTTACAAGGATTGGGAGAACAACAGTGATTAAAGTGAGAAGCATTTCTGTTAGATAAGTGAGCAGTATGTACCAGTTGGTGATTGTTACCTTCTGTTCCAATTCTGGCCTATTCTAGTCTGTACACTTAAATTCTACACTTCAATTACACACTTCAGATGCAATGACCAGGCCATGCAATGACCTAGCGGAACTTACATTTATACAACTGAAGGTTTGCAAAATGACTATCAGGTGTGGATAAATGGACATAGATTCAGGCCACAATCAGACAGGAAGTTGAGGAAAGTGGGGGGGGGGGAAGGGTATGGAGACAAGGGGATCAAGGCTATTGTAATTACTACACAGTGGTTACAACATACCAACAAATTAAAACACAATAGTAGCAAGATTAGAATGCTGGGAGTTGTAGTGCAGGACGGTTGCAGGACAGTAGCAAGATGGTGAATTCAAGAGGAGGACATACCAACAAATTAAAACACAATAGTAGCAGGATGAGAATGCTGGGAGAGTGTAGTGATATTGATCGTTCCCTCACCCTCATTGAAGATCAAGAAAACCGCAGGGTTAAAGGACTCTCAGAATCTTGTACCCCAGAAAATTTACTGCAACTGGCATTGGACCTTTTCACTGAATTGCTTGGACCGGAGCGGACTGCGACAGTAAGCATTGAACGCATCCACCGAGCGCTGCGCCCTTAACCACAACAAGGTGAACCTCCACGTGATGTGATTTGCGGCCTACTCTCCTACCCAGACGCCGCAGTTATTTTCTCCGCAGCCAGAAACCACTCATCCATTACATTAGGAGTAGAGGAAGTGTGAATTTACCAAGATATTGTTCCATCAATTCTGGCTAAAAGACGCACACTACACCCTCTTCTGGAACTTTTCAGTTCTAAAGGTATTCAATATGCATGGTTATACCCCCTTGGTTTGGCAGTCAACTACAATGGCAAGAGACTTGCGATTCACACGCCACATGATCTTCCAGCTCTTTGGAGATTTTTGCGTATGGAACCTATAGACATACCTTCTTGGTCTCCTACACCAGATCTTCCGAAATTTCCAACCCTACCTGATCTACGCTTGAAATCGTCTACCCTGAGACACAAGTCACCAAAAGGAAAGAGATCGCAACTTCGAGCGCCACAGCAGGACTGATCTTGTTAACTTTCCATTCCTACAGCAGTGAGTTTACCATACTGAGACACTGTCTAGTCCTAGCCTATTAGACAAAGTTTGCTGTTGTTCTTTGTTCCCGTTTAACTCTCATTTCTAATAAGCATGTTTAGTTGTTTGATATGCTGGGGTATCTGCTCCTTCGATTTGCTGAATCGTACTGTTCTTATGGAATACCCATGATGGTCAACTCACTGAATCGCCTTACCTTGGTTTCGGGAGGTGTACATCTTGAGCCACAGGCAAGATGGTGTGGAACTGGATGGACTCCTTTCTTGAAACCAACGTTTCTTATACTACGGTTTACTAATTTGATGACTTATATGTGATTGATGCTCTTCATGTTAATAAGTGTTTACTTGCATTCTATAATGGTTGGGGAAGAGGGAGGGGTCAGATCGAAGACTAATTACTTTCTATTATTGTCTGCGATACCCCCCTTTCATCTTCCCTCTTTCTCCCCTGCTTAACACTTTCAATTGTTGTACGTGAATTTAAAAATTGTTTGCAGAAGGTTTGATAGTATCTGACATAGCTGTTATTCACCTTTTTGATCACTAGCCCTTTGCTGGATTTGTGCTTTGCAAACTTATCTACTCACTTATCACCGTACGCCTATCCTCCTCTCTCCCGTTTATGTACACGCACCTCTCTTTTTCCAATTCAGGGCTGTTATTTTCCCTGCATTCTTCTGGTCTCTTTCTTTTGGACACATCAGGTAAGAGCTGAGGTTTCCCTAGCTATCTATCTCACCTCTTCTCTCTCGAGAATGGCCTTTGTGAAATTCACCTCCTTTAATGCCAATAAACTAAATACACCTGAAAAGAGACACAACATTTTCTGCATAATTAGAAATGTGAAATCAGAGGTCCTACTACTCAAAGAAACCTATTTTAAAGCCTCAAGACAACCATCTATGCCCAAGTCCCAATTTTTACAGTGGTTCTTTAATTCTCAGCCTCGAAAGGAGTGGCAATAGCGATCTGAGGATCAGTCCCCTTTGTTTGTGAACAGCAGCACTCAGATGCCGAAGGCCATCTTCTTTTTCTCAAAGGTACACTGGCTTCCAGACATGTTACCATTGCCAATTTATATGCCCCAAATCACGTGCAGGTCCCTTAGCTGATAAAGACCCTAAGGGATCTCAGTCTCTGCGCTGTTGGAGATATCGTCATAGATGGAGACCTGAATGATACTCTGAATCCCACAGTAGACTCCTCCACGACTGAATCTGCTATTTCACAAAAAGTACTAAGCAAACTTCATGATGCTCTGCACGACTTAAGCTTGATAGATGCTTGGCGACTTCACCCCTCCACCAAGGACTTCTCACATTTCTCCCTGAATCACTCTTCTTATCAGAGATTAGATTATATTTTTTGCTCTTCCCAATTGGCTCCTTCAGTCAAGCATTCTGAAATTGCGTGTATTAGTGTTTTGGACCACGTCCCAGTGTCACCTATCATATCCTTTCAGGAGCTCATACCTAGGCAGTGGACATGGAGGCTATTACATCTCTTAGAAGATCCGGAAGTGGTGAGAGAGAGGAGAAATTGAAGGATTTTTCAATATCAACTTGAAACCAGATGTTTCTCTCAGCACAGTATGGGAAACCCACAAATCATTTGTTCGGGGCTTGTTGATCGCAAAAGCTTCAGCTATTAAGAAGGCAAAGCAGAAAGAAATTGACTTTGCTAGCTCAGATATTGAACTGGCTCCACAAAAGACAAGCGCCAATTGCCAAACAAGATGATTTAGTTGCCCTAAGAGAGAAATTAAAACGCATACTTCACGGTCAAGCCACTAAGCACCAGCTCTTCTATAAGTTTAAATTATTTGCTCATGGAGATAAAGGCTCAAAATTAATGTCGCATTTGATTAACCCCTTAGCGACCCTTGACGTAACTGTACGTCATGGGTCGCATGGGGATGTATGGAGCGAGCTCACACGCTGAGCTCGCTCCATACACGGCAGATGCCGGCTGTATAATACAGCCAGGACCTGCCACTAACAGCAGCGGTCAGTGCCCGAGCCGATCGCTGCTGTTAACCCTTTACACACTGCGGTCAAACGTGACCGCAGTGTGTAAACCGCGCCGGCGGCATGGGCGCCGCCATGTTTCGCCGATCGCCGCCCTCCTGAACGTCACAAGAGGGCGGTGATCGGTTGCTATGACAGCCGGAAGCCTATTGAAGGCTTCCAGGCTTGTCTCTGCACAAGATCTATTAGACGATGCCAGAGGCATCGTCTAATAGAAGTGCTGCGATTTTCCTATTCACTGCAATACTGTAGTATTGCAGTGAATAGTATGAGCGATCAGACTCCCTAGGTTTCAAGGTACCTAAGGGGTCTGATCATAAATGTAACAGAAGAAAAAAAAAAGTTTTTAAAAGTATTAAAAAAATAAAAAAAATATAAAAGTTCAAATCACCCCCCTTTCCCTAGATCAGCTATAAAAGTAATTAAAGAACATTAAACATAAACATATTAGGTATCCCTGCGCTCCAAAATGCCTGAACTATTAGAATATTAAAACATTTATCCCGTACTGCGAACGGCGTAGCGGCAAAAAAAATAAAAACAGCCAAAAAGCGTTTTTTTCAACACTTTGCCTCCTATAAAAAATTGAATAAAAAGTGATCAAACCATCGGATCTTTCCCCAAATGGTATCAATAGAAACGTCATCTTGTCCCGCATAAAAAGACACCACAACCAGCTCCATACATGGAAATATGAAAAAGTTACAGGTGTTAGAACATGATGACACAAATTTTTTTTTCTATTTTGCAAAGTTTATCATTTTTTTAAAAGTATCAAAAAATTTCAAATACTATATAAATTTGGTATCACCGCGTTTGTACTGACACGTAGAACACAGGTAACATGTCATTTGTACCAAACAGTGAATGCTGTAAAAATTAAACCCATAAGAAAATGGCGCAAATGCATTTTTTCTCCAATTGCGCCTCATTCTGAATTTTTTTCCAGCTTCCCAGTACATTGCACAGCATATTGAATGGTGCCATTACAAAGTACAATTTGTCCCGCAAACAATAAGCTATCATGTGACTCTGTGAACTGAAAAATGAAAAAGTTATGGCTCTTGAAATGTGAGGAGGGAAAAACGAAAATGCGAAACCAAAAAATGGCCTGGTCCTTAAGGGGTTAAAAAGGCGAAAGCAAAGTCTCATATAGTGGCTATATAAAGATTCCACTCGTCAACTTCTCCACTCTACACCGGAAATAGCTGAAGCGTTCAGAGATTTTTATTCTGGATTATATAATTTGGCTGAGAGCTTCAATGCTCAAGCGGAAGTTCCACGCTGTGAGAAAATCAGAAACTTTCTGTGCTCTCTAAACCTTCCACAGATAAACCCAGATGATGCGAAGCACTTGACAGACCCCATCACATTGGCGGAACTCAAAAAAAAGGCCCAGATGGGCTACCGCTATCTTACAATAAAAAGTTTCGAGATACGTTGCTACCTCACTTCACTAACTTATGCAATTTCTTGTTGTCCAGAAGAACGTTGGCAAAACAGACCCAAGAGGCCTACATAGCCCTTGTACCCAAAAAAGGAAAGACCCAACCTCGTGGCAGCTTTTGCCCTATCTCTCTCTTAAATCTTGATTTAAAATTGTGGGCCAAAGTCCTCGCTCTTAGGCTTTTTGGATGCCATCACCTTTTATTTCAGCTGTATTATCTTTATATTCCAGTTGCTATGCAAAGCTTAAGGTGAATGATACATTATCCCCAACCTTCGAGATTACAAATGGCACTCGCCAAGGCTGTCCTTTATCACCGTCCCTTTTCATTTTGACTTTGGAGACACTCCTGTCAGATGTCACCCTAACATTGCTGGTCTCTCTGTTGACTCTTCCTCACTTAAATCCAAGGGCCTTTGCTGATGATGTTTTATTTCTTATTTCCAACCCGGAAATAGGCCTCCCAGCTTTGACAAATCTACTTGAGAATTATGGCAAATTATCAGACTACAAAATCAACACATCCAAGTCGGAAGTTCTCAACGTATTGTTACCAGCACCCCATGTGGCATTGTTGAAGAAAACATCTCCTTTCTCATGGTGCTCGGATTTTGTGCAATATTTAGGAATCAAACTGACACCCGAATAACTGATATCTACGCTAAAAACTTCCTCCCTCTACTACAGGACCTCAGGACACTATTGCAGTCCTATGTTCTGCCGTTCATCTCTTGGCTGGGAAGAAAGAATCTTTTGCAGACGTATGTAGTTCCCAAACTGAATTATACCCTGCAGATGCTTCCGATACCGCTACTAACCTCTTTCCTCAGATCTATCCACTCTGTTTGGTAAATTCATGTGGAAACGTAAGAGACCCCGAATCACTCTCATCAGGCCACGCAGACATAAGGAGCGGTGCCTCCTGTATCTCCCTTACATCGCATACAAGCGATGAGGCAGGAGGACACAAGTGGGCACTGGAGGCAGCGCAGGTCGCACAGACATCAGGAGCGGTGCCCTCCAATAGGTAAAGTGAAGCGTGCTGTCTCCATGGCCTGGCCCAATATAGTCAACTGTGCCCCTCCGTCACTTAGTCAGTCAGGTCACCCTAGCAACCTGACCTGACGCAGCCCAAATTACAGTAAGAAAAGCCACTACCGTACTACAGTTTGCTGTGCCGCTCAGCAGTGGTCTCACTGGTCAGGTTTAGTGCCGGCTGCCTTCCTGGATGGACCCTACCTGTGTCCCCTTAAGTAAGCAGTATAATATCTTATATAATATTTGTAGGATAAATAACACCTCAGAGGGGGTTCACATTTGTACTCGGTGTTTGGTGTATGCATGCCGTCGGGTTTCCATCTTCAGTCCCAGCGAAACTGGACAGGGGATGGAAACCCGGTAGTCACCTTTAAAGGTGACCACCAGATTCCGCCTGTGGCCTGTCTGCGGGGAACCTCAGAAAAAAAACACATTACGGGGAACATTTTATAAAGATACATATGCTGAAAAAAGGAAACCATCCCTTAATATGTAAAAATATCCAAATTTATTAATAAATATCATGACATAAAATAAATAGCAGCAGGGAAAAGATTGCAAAAAGCCAGAAAATGCAAAAGAATATTATGTAGGTACATTAAAGGAGGTGACCAGCACAGTTGGTGTATTGGGGAGTGTACATTAAAGGGGTTGGCCACTTTCAGACCAATATTGACAAACAAATGTACAAAAAAAAGATATACAATTTTCCAATATACTTTCTGTATCAATTCCTCACAGTTTTCTAGATCTCTTCTTGCTGTCATTCATTCTGTTACTTCTAGAGGATAAGTCTGACCATGGTCATGTGATTTACGGGCCATGGTCATGTGATGAGCACACAGGCAGTAAACACCAGGCAGCCGTCTGATTTACTGTGCTGTGAATATAACGAGCGGCACCTGTGTGCTCTTCACATGACCATGGACCGTAAATCACATGACCATGGTCAGACTTTTATCCTCTAGAAGTAACTGAATGACAGCAAGCCGAAATCTAGAAAACCGTGAGGAATTGATACAGAAAGTATATTGGAAAATTGTATATCATTTTATTGTACATTTGTTTGGCAATATTGGTCTGAAAGTGGCCAACCCTCACCTGCTCTTTCCAATTAAGGCGCAAACATATCCATTTTCCACATATCTCCAGAGAGATCTTTGGTGCTTGTCTTCTGCTAGAACCTCCAATGAAGCTATGAACCCACTTCTGAGAGGAGCTATAGACACTTGGAAAGAGTTGGGTCCAGAACTTGCCCCTGCCCCCTCTCCACTCTTGCCCGCGAGCCTACTCCCAGCGTTGTTAGACTCAGATAAAAGACATTTAGCCATGAGATGGCCAGCAACCCTGAATTTATGGTTGAGAGAGCTCTGGGACAGGAATACAAGAACACTGAACTTGGATCTGTCTTCCCCCGACACCAACCGGGATTTGACTTTTCTCCATAAAGCCCATGTTCAGCATTGCGTGTCGAGATTTAATGAGGCCTTTCGCCTGCGCAGGGAGCTGACAAATTTTGAAAAGATGCTGCTGTCAAAGACCAAGATGCTGCGTAAAATTTCAGTATTTTTACATAGACATGTTTCTCCACCCACTCTTTATAGACCGGCATACATCACCAGCTGGGAGAGAGAATTGAATATAACTATCTCAGATGAAGATGTGGAGCAGATCCTGCAGGCCTCTCAGGGATTTTCCAGATGTGTCAGATTACAGGAGAATGCCTTCAAACTTGTATCCAGATGGTACAGAACGCCAGATTGGATCCTCCAGAAAGGCCTATCCAATGAGGCAAAATGTTGGAGATGTTTGGCGAGTGAGGGCTCATACCTCCATCTATGGTGGACTTGCCCAGTAATTAAACCCTTCTGGCAAGAGATACAGGACAGGATTAGGAAAATCAGTGGACATTCCTTGGTCATATCTCCGGAGATTGTATTTTTACAATTACGGAATAAATTGTACTCCCCAGTAAAAGACCGACTTACCACCTTCCTCCTCGCTGCGGCAAAACTTTTGATCCCAAGATCAGCAAACTCCACCTCCCATCGCACTTTGGGAGACAACGGTACAAGAAATTGCCCGACTGGAAGAGCTTCTACAACCGCTTTGTAGAAATTTGGTCTCCTTGGATCTCCTACAGAAAGTCCTCTCTCTCAGCCTGAGCCGTCCTAGACCCTGGACCATCGAACAACCTCTACTGACTGCTTACAGTAAACTTTGTCGTGATGTACTACTCATTTCTCATATGCTCACCAGCTCACATTCATAGTTCATGCCCATACTCCATACCCACTTTCTTTACCCTCTCCTTCATATTGCCCTTTCCTCTACTCCCTTTCACCCCCTCCTCCTTTCCTTTTCACCCCACCCCTTTCACTTACTCCATTTATGTTTTGTTCAGATTTATTTGTGTTTGCTAACTCATAGCCATAGTGACTTTTCTTACCATCAGTATATTGATGCTCAATATTCGCTTTTTTCAGTCACCTACGTGAACATTGTTAGCTTCATGAATATTGTTATATCATGAAAACGTTCTTATGCTTTTTCTTCTGTAAAATTTGAAAACCCCAATAAAACTCTTTTGAGTTAAAAAAAAAAAAGTGGCCAACCCCTTTAAAGAGGACCTTTCATCAGATTGGGCACAGGCAGTTCTATATACTGCTGGAAAGCTGACAGTGCACTGAATTCAGCGCACTGTCAGCTTTCCAGCAGTATATAGAACTGCCTGTGCCCAATCTGATGAAAGGTTCTCTTTAAGGATGTGTAGAGGCCAGGTCTTCCTGCTGTGGAACACTCTGATCTGCAGATAATCTCGAAATCCATGTGTGATTAATTTTGAATATTTTGAACTTGCTAGCAGGCTGAATAGGCCTGCTGTACACCTAGGTGCATATGGTAAGTGAAAAGGGAAGGCTGGCATTGAGTAGTGGAAGAGACAAATTTAAAGCAGGTGGCACAAGTGCACCAGTCATCTCTCCTCTGCACCATATGGCCCAGAAGGCTTTAGGGGTTTGACCAAAGAAGGGAGTTGGGGTGATACAGGGCCTACCTTAGCTTCCTATTTGAGTTAAGACCCTTAAGATTTAATTAAACTAACTTGTCCATATTGAAGGAAGGTATGAAATATGCAATAGATACGTGGCTCACCCCACACTTAATAGTGGTGAGGAAACCAGATGTGGTAGTTTAGTCAATTGGAGAAGGCTAAAGTCTTCAACAGGGATCAATAAGAGACAACAAGATGTAGTACGTAAAAGAAAATCCAACATCTGTAAAATCATCAGTAAATCTAGAGAGTACTACTCCTGGAAAGGGCAAGTAAGATAATTACTGGCAAATAGGAAAAACTATGAGAGATTTGTGAGAAAGTATAATAAAACTACAGTTAAACCCCTTGTTATAATGGGAGTTGAGGCCTTGGGAACCCAGCAAAGGCGAGATAGAACCAGCTACCTCCAGCAGAGATGCACTCCCATCAGCCTATATGAAGCATATACAGACAAAGGCTTAAATAAACAGAGCAAAAATGCAAAGTATGAGGGGAAAAAATTTTAATTCAATAACATGAACTTGATAATAGATCTCTATTAGAAAGTAAAGCTTGGACGGGAACGGCAGGGTCAGAGGAGTTGGGCCCTCACAGAGACTGAGAAAGGTCAACGTAGCAAGTCTCGTTGCAGAGACCGAGAGGGTCTAGGGGAGGGTGTGGAGTCAGTGGAGGGCAAGTGGCATTTCTTCCACAGCGGAGGAAGGGATGGAAGGAGAGAACTTGCCCTCCCAGTGCTGTAGAGGAGATTGGGGATTGCCCAGGGATGCACAAAAGGTAACAAGTCTGCAAAAGATCTCTGGATAGCAGAGTGGCCATCCTTGTGGGCCATGAGGACAAAATGCATCTGATGATCCCATAGCACTGACTGAAGAGGTCGTAGATTCCTTCTCTTTTGAAACTTAATCCAAAAAATATCAGGATAAAGTTGTATGGAGGCTCCATTGAAATCAAAGTCTATCTTTAGAACGTGCCTGAGACTGTTCAGTTCATTAGGTTCAAAGTCCTGCACACAGCAAATAGCATCTTTTGGGATGAAAGTTAGGGTGAATTCACACTGAGTAAACGCTAGCTTATTCTGAACGTAAAACACGTTCAGAATAAGCGGCGTCTAAAGCAGCTCCATTCATTTCTATGGGAGCGGGGATACGAGCGCTCCCCATAGAAATGAATGGGCTGCTTCTTTCACTCCGTGCAGTCCCATTGAAGTGAATGGGGAGTGCCGGCGTGTATGCTCCGGCATGAGCAGAGCTTGCCGTATACGCCGGCACTCCCCATTCACTTCAATGGGACTGCTCGCAGTGAAAGAAGCAGCCCATTCATTTCTATGGGGAGCGCTCGTATCCCCGCTCCCATAGAAATGAATGGAGCTGCTTTAGACGCCGCTTATTCTGAACGTGTTTTACGTTCAGAATAAGCTAGCGTTTACTCAGTGTGAATGCACCCTTACTCTTTTTTTTCACTATTTGCAGTCCAGTTTGATGTGGTGATCTGGCGATATGACTAGTATCATTTTAAAGAGGGCCTCCAGAGACACTTTGAGGTTTTCCTCCCCAGTAGCCTCAGGTAGACCCCTCACTCTTAGGTTATGTTGCCAGCCTCTATTATTCAAATACTCAAGATGGTGGAAAGTGCCTTTTTAAAGGGAGTCTATCAGCACAAAATTGAGATATAAATTAAATTGCTCTTCCGGGCAAAAAGATATTTTTCAAAAAAAGGACTAGTAGTTTCTATTAATTGGTTAATAAGTGCACCCAAATACCTTTTAGCAGTGTTTTGAGTGATTTATGGGGTTCTCTGTGAGCTCCTGTCATCTTTTGCATTTGTTTACATGCTCACCTGTGTTTTCCTACCATGATACTGTAAGCTTCTCTCAGAGCTGACTCGTACCACCTTCCTCTCTACCTTCCCCATCCTCTCTCCCATATACTCCCCCTCCCTGTGTCCCTAGCTAGCCCGCCCACTAAACCAACAGCCATCTTTTAGTATCCCAGTTCTCACACGCTCAATAACTTTCTCCTGCAATATTGTAAACACTTCGTATATCATCATTACATGGCATTTGGTAAAGTATGTACACGGTATAATATGCTCCACAGTGGCCCACAGTTGCATATTCGCAGTCCATTTTATACAGTAATACTTGGCTCTTTGTGTGTGTGTGTGTGTGTGTGTGTGTGTGTGTGTGTGTGTGTGTGTGTGTGTGTGTGTGTGCCCCCCCAGCCCCATTACACTTACCTTTCTTTCAGGTCCGGACCTGGGACGTCATCATGTATGGTCGGCACACTCGATGAAGAGGCGGCCTTCCAGCAATGACGTCCCGTGATCCGAGTATCTACAGTAGGTACAGGTAAGTATAATGGGGCTGGGAGTCGGGCTTCTTTCCAGTGATGTCCCATGGTGCAGGTATTCTTTAGTCTGACACCCTGGGACTTCACTGGAAATTTAAACAAAAATGTAATCAATGTAATATATGCATGTCATGAGACATGCATATATATTACAGTAAAACTAAAAATGGCTAGTAAAACAAGTGATTTATGAAGTTGGAGGGAGGGGGTACATAGGGCCCATTAGTTAAATTATTAATTTATCCTAGACAACGCCTTTTAATTACAGTATCTTGTAGGGCTGTTAGTACAATGATTTATTTCTTACTCAGGGCTGCAGCTGCTGCATTTTTTGTAAAAATGTCGTTTTATCCCTATGCAGATTGCCAGAAAAGGGCTTTAGGGTATTTTATTTTTTTTATTTTTTCCCATCAATAGGTTTCACTGCTGCAGAGCTACACACCCCTGCTGATTGACTGACCCCTCTCTCCTCTGTTTTGGCACGCAGTACTAATTGTACTGTACATGCCTCGTGATGACACTCTGCACCTGGATGTAAGGGGTGTAGTGTGTCTTCAACAGACATGCTCAAGGCAAGTGGAGCAGCAGCAGATAGTGAAGCTCATTGATGGATAAGCAACGCCCCCTCAAGCCCTTTTCTGTGTATTTTTATAGTGATAGAAGGACAACTTTTACATGAATGGAGCAGAGGTCCTGAATTAGAAAGAAATCATTCTAAACTCTGACAACCCTACAAGGTACTGTCATTAGGCCTAAGCATGAGAGGTTACTACTTCCTTAGGTGACAGATCTATCATCGGGTCTTGTGGTTGTTCTCAGAGGTATGCACTCATTTAGGAAATGTCCTTTTTTACAGGTCTGTTTGACCTCATCCACTCTTTCTAATCCTGCTTAGTAGGGAGTAGCATCGGCAAAATTTGCTACTGGGTTCTCCACCACTTCCTGCCATACCGGGTTAAAAGGGGTGGCAGTGCTCACTCTGCAGGCCTTGTCTCCAGGATCATAATTAAAGAGGGAAGCCATCTGAGGGCCCGGAGAGACTTGCTGTAATGTTAGCTGATGAATATCAGACTGGTAGGGGCTAAACTGAATTAGTTGGGTCAGCAGGCTGCTGGCCCAACAGGCGTCCCTGGGGAGAAGGACTGCTAGGGGGACTGTTTTTCTGGCAAGGAGAAAAAAGAACGCCCAGTGATGGTAGCAGTGCGTCCTGAGAAGATGGCACCAGCCATTCACTACTTGGCTGGAACTGTGCCACTGGAACTGTAACGCAGACCACGAGTAATGATTCTCTCCAGGAGTAGGAGGGGAGAGACTGGTGGTGCAGGCTCTGCTGAAGAAGTAGGATGGGGAATCAGTGTCCACGGTAAGGTGAACCTCTGGACCCATCTATGAAAAGGACTAATGTTAGTTGGCCGCACCTGTAGCCAGCGATGGTGCCAGAGTGAGAACTCCAGGAGGGTGTGGGAAGTAGGCTTCCATAGATGGTGCCCCGCAGGTGGTGGTTTGGAGCCTGGGGTTGTCTTGAGGGAGTAGTATTTTTTTTAACCCCCAATTGGTGTGGGATATAGCACTGCATACAGGAGAAGCCGGGAGCTGCAAAACTAAGTGGCCATTCCATTTAACATCCAGACCACTCTGCATGTTATTTATTTAATTTTTAATATTTTTAAAACTTATAAGCACCATTTCCCCCCCACTCCCATGTGGTTTGAACCTGCAATCCATTAGATCATTAGTACCATAGACTATATTGTAGTCTATAAGAAAATTACTACACAAGGGCTCGTTCACATCTGCGTTCTCCTCTCCGTACTGCAGGTTTCCGTTTCCTGCATAAAACAGAGCAGGAGACGAAAACCTGCAGGAGGCTTTCTCACCCATTCATTTGAATGGGTGAGAAAGATGTCCGGCCGTGAGCGGCGGTGAGTGTTTTATGCTCTCCGCCGCGAAACCGGGTTTTATAATCTGGACACAGAGTCGGACATGCAGTACTCTGTGTCCAGATTTAAAAAAACGGTTTCGCGGCGGAGAGCATAAAACGCTCACCGCCGCTCACGGCCGGACCCGGTCTGTGGTTTCCGTCTTCTGGCATGCAGAAGATGGAAACCACAGAATGGAGACCCTGAACGCAGGTGTGAACCTAGCGTAACTATTGAAGCATTTCTGGGAGTCTTTAGAAGGCTTCCCACTATCATAGGAACAGGACTTTTTCCACAAGAGCTGTCCTGTGACAAAAAAAAAAAGTTCAGTAGGGGAGGTGTCCAGCACAGATGGTGTATTGGGAAGTGTACATTAAAGGGATTGGCCACTTTCAGACCAATATTGACAAACAAATATACAATAAAAAAGATATACAATTTTCCAATATACTGTCTGTATCAATTCCTCACGGTTTTCTAGATCTCTGCTTGCTGTCATTCATTCTCTTACTTCTAGAGCAGTGATGGCGGACCTATGGCACGCGTGCCAGAGAGGGCACGCAGAGCCCTCTGTGCTGGCACGGTTGCGGTCTCCCGGATCGCTCAGTAACGGGGAATCCGGTACAGGATTCCCCGTTAGTGAGCAATCGCTGCTTTCAGCTGGATGTGCAAATGCACATCCAGCTGAAAGCTGTCAGTGTAGGCCACGCGGTACGCACGGCCTACATTGACTATACAGAGTGTGACCTCTGCACTGGTGCGGACATGATGACGTAAGTCATCAGCGCCTGTAGTGAATAGGTGAGAGAGGAGACACCTGGCGGCCCTTCAGGTAAGTATATATGTGTATTGTCTGGGGAGGGGGCTGCTCTGGACCATTTTGTGCTGTTGGGTAGAGGGAACTACTGTGGAATATTTCATGCTGTGTGGGGAGGGGGCTACTGTGGAATATTTCATGTTGTGTGGGGAAGGGACTACTGTGGACCATTTCGTGCTGTTTGGGGAGGGGGAACTACTGTGGACCATTTCATGCTGTGTGGGCAGGGGGCTACTGAGGATCAGCTCATGCTGTGTGGGGAGGGGGCTACTGTGGAATATTTCATGCTGTCTGGGCAGGGGGCTACTGAGGACCGTCTCATGCTGTGTGGGGAGGGGGCTACTGTGGAATATTTCATGCTGTGTGGGGAGGGGGCTACTGTGGACCACTTCATGCTGTGTGGGAAGGGGGCTACTGTGGAGTATACAGGTATAATCCCTTGGGGGGGGGGCACCGCGGGGCAAATTGTACTGTCTGTGGGGGTCACTGCAGGGCAGATTGTAGTGTGTGTGTGGGCCACTGCGGGGCAGATTGTCCTGTGTCTGTGGGGGCCACTGCAGGGCAGATTGTACTGATTTTGTTTTGTTTTTTTATGTAGATTGTGAGCCCCACATAGAGCTCACAATGTACATTTTTCCCTATCAGTATGACTTTGGAATATGGGATGGAAATCCATGCAAACACGGGGAGAACATACAAACTCCTTGCAGTTGGTTTTATGCCCTTGGTGGGATTCGAACACCAGGATTCCAGCGCTGCAAAGCTGCAGTGCTAACCACTGAGCCACCGTGTGGCCCCCTGGCAGATTGTACTGTCTGTGGGGGCCTCTGTGGGGGCCACTGCGGGACAGATTGTACTGTGTGTGTGGGGGCCACTGCAGGGCAGATTGTACTGTGTGTGGGGGCCACTGC